>NC_038255.2:42193100-42307408 GCF_000004515.6 Glycine max
TATTTGTACAATTTTTTAATATTTAATAATTAGACAGATATAATTTTCTTATAAAGTCGACCTTTAAAATAGTTAAATTGTTTCTAATTATAGGCTTTTAGTAAATATTTGAATTGAGTTATTTTAGAGAAATATTGAGAGAATTTTTAATTTTAATAAATACTAATAATGATATTTTTTACACACACACACACATATATATATATATATATATATATATATATATATATATATATATATATATATATATATATTCTAATAAAATATTAAGCTTACCTGTATTTTTATTCTTTTAAATTTGATATATGTGTGATTTGGATCTTTACATTTTTAAATTAGCTAATTAAATCTTTAAAGTTTACTCAATTTATAATTAAGTCATTTCGTTCGCCTTTCATTAAAAACTTGACAGAATTTGTTGAGGTTGCATGTTGACATGACAATTGACACATTATGCAAAAATAATATGAAATTTTCATAAATTTTGCAATGCCACGTTCTTCCAAAAGACAAGAAATCACTCAGTCATCATGTTTCATTAATATAAAAGCAAAAATTAATATTATATATATATATATATATATATATATATATATATATATATATATATATATATATATATATATAACTTAAACGGATACTAGAATTGTATATATAATTAATTACTATTATTAAATAAATATAAAATTAAGCTAACAATTACTTGTATATTTTAATATCATATTCTTAAACACTTTGGTATTATAAAATTTTGTTGTCCCTATTTTTTATTTTTTTCTTTGTATATTTCAGTTGTCGAAGTATGAAACTATTACCGTTATAATATTTTGTTCAGTTCCCTATATAAATTTTATATATATATATATATATATATATATATATATATATATATATATATATATATAATTAACAATACTTTTAAATATTAGTAATATAATAATATTATGGATATAACGATAATTTAGTAAATTAATATTTTAATTTATATTTATTAATATTAATATATATTTATTAAAATTATTTTTTTCATAATTAAATGTATTAATAAATTAATATTAATATATAATTTAATAAAAAATAAATTAGTATATATTATTAATATACTTCTATCGAAACATAAATATATTTTTTATCATATTATTTTATAGTGAAATATAGAAAAAATAATATATTGATAGTAGTATCTTATTTTAATAATAGTAAATATATATACAACTTTGATATCCCATTTAATATATATATATATTGTAATTTACTTATATATAAGATATCATCTCAATTATACAATGATACATGATCAATAAATTTTGTTCATGTTTTTGACGCGATAATAGAAGGACTTGATAGTAAAATTGAGTAAACTGGACTCAATTAACTCACTTTAAAATACAGGGACCTTAGTTACACATACTAAACTTATTTTTTTAAGAGGAACACCTATTAAACTAAGGGAACCAAAAGTATACTTAAACCAAAATACGTAGTATTAAATTACTTTAGTCCCTCACGTAAACGCGTCCCCACCCATATTCATCCTCGTTGTTACGCGTTTCAAATCACATCCGCATTAACTTTGATCTTTTGAAGATTCATCTCAGTTGTTATCCGAATTTCCTCAGTATTGCACATTAAGGCTTGTGACGGCTGCTCAGGGAGCTAGTGCAGTACTTGCAGATGGCATTACTGCTTCACTATGCCATTGGATAAGACTGCATGTCTTGGATGGCGATGATAGAATACTTATGGAATTCTTTCAAATTAACATATATTAAATATTTATCGATCCCATAATAGCAAAAAGGGTTATTGTACCTTCTCCATTTGAGTCAAGAAAACAAGTGCAATTAATTTTCTTTTCTATAGATATATTAGGTATAATGGCTATTAGTTCTTTATAATATGAAGATGTCTATAATCATTCCTCGCATCATGGAAAATATGGATTATACATAAATATACTAACCATTATTATATTTTTTTTCTCCTGGTATGATTGCAAAGGAGTAAGGTGGACTATTCCATACGCATCAATTAGAATTTAAACTCTTCATTACATACTTAAAGAGTATAAGTCTCATCCACTTAAACTAATCATTGTTGATATATTAACCATTATCATTATGAATATATTTTATGGTTGGAATAATCAAATATATATATATATATATATATATATATATATATATATATATATATATAAAAGAGATCAGATTATCCTAAGAATAATTTTTAAAAAGTTTTTTTTTTCATCCTTATCATTTATTTTCTTAATTAGAATTTAATAATTATAATTAATTTCTAATTTTAACCGTTAAATAGTAAAAAAATAAATAATGAAAATGAGAAGTAACTCTTATAAAATTATAACTTTAACTCTCTCAATAATAAAAGTCTTACCTTTTTTTTAGGGAATAGAAGTCTTACCTATTGCAATTAGTCTTAGCACGGTGCTTAATTTTTTGGTAGATAATTGTAGATTTGTGGTTGATTAAGAACAGATCATATATTTATATAATATTTTTTACATCTATTCAATTTTATTTTTTTTACTGTTTTTCTTTTCTTATGACATCAAATTATTTATCGTATTTTTTATTTTTATTTTTTCTCTTCTTGATCTTATCTCACATTAGGTATAGACACCTAGTAAGCATATAACAATAATAATTTGTTGTTTCATTGTTTTTTTATATATCAAACACATAAAAGTAGTTTAAAATATATATTTTAACATGGGCCTTAGCTAGTGTAGTATCATTTTGTGCGTTTAAATTAATTGATTAATTTTTCAAGATTAAAAATAAATGAATATTAATGTTTGTCTTTAAAATACTTATTAATTAAGAATTGCAAAACATTAAAACAATTCTTAAATTCTTAAAATATATTGCATTTTCTTATTGAATATTTTCATTTTTTAACAAATACCTTCATAACACTTCTAGCAAAACTCAAAAAAATAAACAGCCTACGTCTAAATTGAAAAATAAAATAAAATCTGAGTCAGTATTGATCCTAACCAAATAAATCATGAGCAATGCTAGAAATATTCAAATTTATGAGAGTGATATCTAACCACATATCACACTTTACTTTACATAGGACATCATCTAACCCTTTTATTAAATAATTGAAACTAAATATGATTGGTATTTTATACCTTTGAATGAAAGAACATGTCTTAATTGTCCAACTCAGACAGCTGCATTATGCTGGCGAAACGACGGAAAAGGAATTTTTTTCTTCAAAATTACCAAATGTGAATAAAATTTAAATTAATACTCATGGTAACATGTATGATAATTTATGACTTGTATATTGAAAGTTGTAAATTGTGTTACCACTTTTTTTTTAAGTGAATTACGATTTTTATTTTTTATTTTTTTTCAACATTACGTTAAAGTTTAAGGGAATATTTTTTTCCATTGAAGTTGTAAAATACTTCACTACTTCAATTTTTTTTAACACGACTTTAAAGTCGTAAAGAGTATTTTTTTTTCTTCTTTTGTTAAGTCGTAAACTAATATTAAAATATACTTTGTTTAACAAAAATATTAAAATATTTTGTTATTAAAATTAACTTATAATTTATAAAATAATATTAATTTTGTTTACATATTTACTTCATTTTTACCGTTATCATTAAGTAAATTAATAATTTTGTACAATAATATTAATTAATTTTATTTTATAAATTATTTTAATACTAACAACAAAAAATAATTTAGTAATAAAAATAGTTGTTAAAATAAAAACAATATAATAAATTAATATAAAATAAAAAATATAAATTAAACACAAACATAAAATTGAAAAGTAGAAACAATATTAGTTGTCAATTTGCCTTCAGTTCTACACAATGAGCATTTTTAGGCCAATTTGAAATTGGTTTGTTCATCTCATTATGTATATGATTAGTGGCTAGCCTTCTTGCTGTGTCTCGTCGCTTCGAAAGATCAAATGTAAAATATGGACCCAAATATTGAGGTCGTTTATCTTTGCTTCCAAGGGAATGAAACTGATGCTAATAAGCTTTGTAAATATTTTTCAACTTATATACAACAATTGCATATATACCTCAAATGTTTTTGAAAGGCTCTCACAAAGATTTGGTACTGCTTTCAACACTTCATCATCTGCATTCAACCCACCACCATCGAGCTCTTGTTATGTTCATCATTACCTACTCAAATGCATGTGATAACTACTATGTATAGGTATATTTTGGAATTAAATTATATAGGAATTGAAAATTTTTCTCGCTTATTTCTTCCTTTTTTTGTGCAAATAATTGGAATTTAAAAACATTTAAGTTTTTGTGCAGAAAATATTAAAAGTTGATGAATTGATGATGCTTGGGGAATAATTGGCACGAAAAAAAAACAAAGTAAAGCTCAAGAAACAAATTGAAGATTTGAAACTGCTTGCTCAGCGCGTCTTAGACGTTTAGCGCGATGCACAGACTCAGTTGACAATGCACACTTAGTGTAAGGAAGTATGGATAATTCTAGAAAGTAAAGGCGTGCTTAGTGCGAGACATGCACTGGGCGCGAATACCGCCATACTCGCTAAGCACGATTAGGAGTCATTCATTCACTCTATTTCCTTTCTAATCTATTCCCTTTTATATATTCATAATCCTCCTGCAATTGTAAGATCTTCTATGACAATGAGAGACTAAACCCCCTTTTGTTGGAAACTTGACAGTCAACTATTTTTTATGTAATCTCTCTTCCTATCTATTTAATATTATTACTTTGTGCATTATCCTTTCTTGTGCTTAATGTTATTGTTTATGGCTTGATCCCCCTTCATATTCAGATTCATAGTCTTCATCATTAACGTTGACCTTCTTTTTATCCTTTTTCTTAACTTTTTGAATTCTATCATTGAAAATGGTGACCAATTTGGACAACCCTAAAGCTTCTATTTTTGTTTGATTCTCTATAATTCTATGCATCCTAAGCTCCTCGTACTTGGAACCTTCAATCTTTGACATTATTTTCTCCTTCTCCACTATGAGGGAAGGTAACTTCTTTGTACGGGTACTTTTGGTTTTGGTTTTGACGTAAATAGGTAGAAGGTTATAGGTGGGTTTTTTTTATAATTATTTTTTAAACTTTTGGAGGTTAATTAATAATGGGAAAGTTATAACTTCCTCCTTTATCTAATTGATTCACATAATATTTTACTTTGGACGGTGAAATGAATGAGATTGAGAAAGAGGGAATTGAACGAGCAAATGAAAGGAGCGGGGTTCACGTGATCTTCAAAACAAACAGAATATTTCCATTTGTAACAAACACTCATAAAATTAAATTCTTTCATTAATTAGCATGAATGGTAGCCGTGGTGAATGAAGAATTATTATTATTTATCAATGAAGCAAGAGATAGTTCTAATTTTATAAAAAAGTTTAAATATGCTTTTAGTCTATAATAAATTAGTTAAATTTTATTTTGGATTTTTAATAAAAAAATTTCATCGAGTTCCTAATAATACAAAAATTATAGTTTTAGTTATTGTTATTTTATTTTAGTCCTTATAAAATTTTGTTCATTTCTATTAGTCCATTTGAAAAAAATACTCGATAGAGACTAATAAAAAATGATCTACATACTATAGAGACAAAAATGAAAAAGATAGATATATTAGAAGGATTAAAATATAAAACAAGGACCAAAAATTAATTTTCTTATTTTATTAGGGACTTAACACAACAAATAATTTTATTAGGAACCAAAAACAAATCTGTTAATTTATCAAGAACCTAAAATATATTTAAGTAAAAAAAAAACTCTAATTTGATGGATAAATTTTCCTTAATTTTCAAATTTTAATTAACTCGAGGAAAAACTACTAGAATAAGTATTATTTGAAGTTTAAATTCAAACTATCTTTTGTTAAAAGTAACACAAAATCAAATAAATTTAATAGAAGTAACAACAAAGAAAAAACAAACAAAAGCAACTACAAATATGGAAGTTGAATTCCCACTTAATGCTTGAAGTGGATGTGATCATTAGTACCTGTTTTGTATTTTATCTAATATAAAGATTTAATTTAAATTTTACATAAAGATAAATATGACAGTTAAAAATACTCTTATATGATAAATTATATAAATATGTGACTAATAAAATTGTATAAAAAATTAAAAAAACCATTAGATACTATACAAGCATAAAAAAATATAAGTTACTTTAATCGATTTAAAAGAAAAGATAAATCCAGATCATTAAATTTAATGTGATAAATTTCCTTTTAATTTTTTTAAATGTTAATAATGTTATTTTCTTAAACAACATAACTTTATCATCATAATTAATTTATTAAATATATTTTTTTCTGACTATTATTTTATTATGTTTATTACATGAGTCTATTTTAATGTATAAAATTTATAGTTATCATTAAAATATTACACTATAATTAGACTAAATAAATATTATGTATTTAAAAATATTTTAAAAAGTACAAAAAATCAAACTATTTACTTAAAATTTAATTTTTATTTTATTTCTGGGTTAACATTTTTTCTTATAACACAATTTTGTTAAAAATATTTCTTTAAAAAAATACATGTTTATTTTCAACCAATTAAATAATGAGTAATAATAATTAATAAAAAATGGCAACAAATATATAAAAATGATAAAATAATAGTTATTAATAAAGCAAAAGAGATAAAGATAAAAAGATATTGAGAAAAATTATGAAAGATAAAAACTAACCAAGATAAGAAAATAAAATTCAATTTCTTTTTGCTTTAAATTTTGAATGATGAATAATTTGTTAATTACTTATTATCTCACAATTGCTTTAAATTTTTAATGATGAATAATTTTTCAATTGTAATTGAAAACAAATAGGCTAATGAAATATAATATTTATGATAAACTTGGTTTTTTCTTTTTATCATAAATACCTTAATGATGTTGACTACTAGAATGTGCATCAATAATAATTTTAAATATGGAAATAAAATATGTAGATATTGGTGACAAATATATTTTTGTCACTAATAATAAAATTATAGTGACAACTTATTTTTTGTCACTATTGTAAATAATATTAGTGACAAAATAAAATTTAGTCACTAATGCTATATTATTAGTGACAACTTGAATTTTTATCACAATTTTTTAGTTACTAAAAATCATAATTCTTGTAGTGAGAGTATTTAAATAAAGTCATCATTAGGTATGAGTTGATTTTGTTTAGCCTGTCACATATCTCTATATCTTTATTCTTAATGCAATTTACTTTTTTATCACTGCAAAGGAATTTGAGATAGAAAATAAATAAAGAAAACTCTTTCACTTTAGGGATTGTGGTTACAGTATATATGCAAATGCATGTGTAAATTAAAATATTTATAAATAGAGAAAAAAAAATCATTAATACTACATCAAAAAGTAACTCTAATAGGTTAAATTTTTAACATTCTCATCTTTTGAATTTAACTTTTAGAATATTAAATTTTCTCATCTTTTTAATTAATTAATTAATTAATTTAACATTAATAAAAAAATATAGAAAATACATTAAATAAAAAATATACAAAAAATATAGAAAGTATAAAATAAAAAAATATAGAAAATATTAAATAAAACTAAAAAAATAAAATATACATTAATTCGTTAAATAATTAAAATAAAAAACTATTTACAAATTTGAAGTAGTAAATAGTTTACGACTTAAAAAAATAAAAAAAGTATCCCTTTAAGTCGTGTTAAAAAAAATTAAAATCATAAAATATTTTCGGACTTCAATAGAAAAAGAAAAAAAACTTTCTTATAACTTTAAAGTCATATTGAATAAAATATTTAAAAGTTGAAAGCGTAAAATTTTTTATGACTTTAATGAAAAATGAAAAAAAAATTGTAATATACTTTACGAATCTCAATTCAAAAGTCATAAAATTTCTGAACATTAGTTTAAATTTTACTCTCGTTAATTTTGAAAAAAAATAATCTCTTTTCCGTTTTTTTGCCGCATTAAATGCCACCGATGGGACACCAAGGACTGACAGATGATAATTATTTATTAGAATTGGCCAAGTTGAATGAAACAAGTACAAAAAAAAAGTTAGTTGCAGAGATGAGGAGAAGCATCAATCTTGTGGCTCGGGTAAATATTCCAGGTTAAAAACCAGCACTAGAAGCCGGAATGCTGATCACTTCACCAGCATCACAATCTTGTTGGTTTATTTGGTGTCCTTTACTTCTTCAAATAAAATAGGCCTACGCACTAGTAGTGCTAATGGATATTCGTTTCAAAGAGTTGAATATTCAAGCTTTAATTTGTTTAATGGCTAATATTCTTCCATTGATTGTCGAACTTTGATAGTACTCTCCCCTTAATATTAATTTGAGGAATATTATCAGTACAACTATGTTGTTTAATTTTAACACATTTTTCATGTTCTTTTTTCTAAGGCTAAATCATATTATTATTAATAAAACAGTTCAATTAATTGGAGCTCATATAATAATTAAGATGCGAGTCTCTTAAAATTCATAATTTCTAATAAATTTGATTCAATAAAAAAATGTGATCAAAAGAGTAATGTATAAGAAAATATATTATTAACACTTTTCAATTCATTTATGATGAGTGTTAATAACATACCATCTAATATATTCTTTAACATATACCATATAACATATTTTTATTAGTTAAAACTAAAAAATCATTAGCGAAATTTATTAGATAAAGAATGACCAGACTTAAATTTCGCTAAAGAATGACCAAACTTCCAATTAGAATTGTGTTTGTAGGGAACATATCAAATGAGAATTCTTCTTATTATAAGAAATTATAAACACAAATCTAGACATTAGATCTTATTTAAATGGTCATATAATCATTAAACAACTTTTAATTTTGTCCAATAATTTTAAGTCATAAGGTGGTTTAGTAGTTGAGAGAAGGGACATAAGGATTGAAATGATAAAGAAACCATGAATTTGATTCCTCTTGCTAACATAACATACTAATGAGTAATATTTGTTAGATAAAAAAACATTTTATCAAATAACCATTTGTATATATGATTATATGACTCATATGTAAAGTTCTCACATTCTTAAAATGAAAATCGTTTTTACTCACTAAAAGAAATAAGAAGTTAACCGTTTATATGTTCAAAATGTGTTTGAATTTTTGAATATATATAATCAAGCGGTTGATATTAAAATTTAAATGCATGAGATAATGTATATTCAGACATATGTTGCTATACATTGAGTTATTGTATAAATAACATTTATCCTAAAAAAAGTAATAAAAAGTAATGTTATTCATATACACAATCGATCTTTTATATTACTTATTCATGAAATAATTTATACAGTAAATTATATATACAACTAAGATATATAGTGAGGTATGAGATATAAAAAATGATGCAATGGAGAGAGATAAATACATAAAGTATTGTTGTACAAAATATTATATAAGTTGTTGTATGAATAACATAACTCTTTCTTTCTTGTATAGGGACAAAATAAAAATCATATAGGGTTGTGATAAGAAAAAGATAATGTCAAGTGAAATAAAATTTTGGATCAACTTATTTAAATTTATTTGTTAAAAAATGATTATTTTAATAAAATAAATAGTTTTCTATTTTCTGCTTTCTTAGTATATTTGTCTAAATTATTTTTGATTAAAAAACAGTTTTCTACTTATTTTTAGAAGTAAATCTTAACTGTTTATTAAAAAAAATACTTCATTAAAAAGTGCTTATTTCGAATTTTTTTTAAAGTTTAAACAAATTGACCCTGTAATTAACCCGTATTTTATTTATTTATTTATTCTCCATGTTAATTTAAGTTTTACCTAATTTTATTTTAAGGATTTAATTTTTTTACTTTAACATATTATATAATGTTAAAATATATATTTAATTATTACTTGTTCAATAGTAATTTAATTATGATGAAACCAACTAACGATTAACTAATATATTTCACTTATTCAATAAATCAATCTGATTTTGAAAACATTGAAATATTTACGACACACAATGTATATGTTACATCACAATAGTAATGCATGCACAATATTACAATGGGGTAAAAAGAGAGAAGAAAGGAGATAAAATCATAATAGGAAAGGACAGCAGTGCCCTTATTCTTTAGTTTTAGATGATGCCATGCAACCATTAGCGGGAATCTCTTGGGAAGTCATTTCTGTCTGCTTGCCTCTTCCCTTCCTTTTAAACTCTGCCTTTCTCTCCATAGTGAAACAAAAATTTGTTGAATCAACACAACGCATCATGGCTTCTCACTTCTCCACTCACTGCCACCTTCCCTCTTCTCTTCTTCTAACCATTTCCCTTTTTCATCTTCTTCTTCTATCTCTCTTCACCACTTCTCCAAATCCTCTCTGGGTAAGTCTACTATATGCAATAATTTCGCCAATTCATTTTCTTATACCCCTTGTTGATTCACCAACCATCTCTCTTCTTGATTCAACTTGTCTTATCACGATAATGTCTTTGTTAATCTTTTAACCGTGTCTTCGATTTTCTTTTCTTTCAAGATTGTAAGCTTGTAAGTTTCTGTTGCTCAGAAACATTCTATTACCTAGGAATGTGAAAGCACAGATAGTTGCAACTTGTTTTTGTAGAAAACTATAGAAGCCAAATGGTGCATACAATTCATCAAAGAATTATCACGATATTATTATATCTATTCTTTTACTCACCAACCTTACTTTATTTTCTTTCACTAGTGATACTCTCTCCTGGCATATGTGCATGCCGCTTCCTTTGTTTCGATTAGGAGCTTAATATTTTTTAGTTAATTTCGTTAAGAACATAGCCATTCTGGATCCTCAAGATTTCACTTTCAACAAGGCTAAAGTTGTTAGATGCGTTGTCTCTTGTTTTTTATCCTCCACCCAAAAAAGAAAAGAAAAATATACAAAAAGAAACAAATTAAAGAAGAGTGGAGAAGTTTTTCACTGGAAGCTGAAAGTAATATAGCACTTAATTCCAATAGTGAAATTTATATCATTTTATATATAGGTGCCGTGTTGTCCGAGACTAACGACAAACAAGAGATAAGATCGTTTTTTTGCCGCATTAAATGCCACCGATGGGACACCAAGGACTGACAGATGATAATTATTTATTAGAATTGGCCAAGTTGAATGAAACAAGTACAAAAAAAAAGTTAGTTGCAGAGATGAGGAGAAGCATCAATCTTGTGGCTCGGGTAAATATTCCAGGTTAAAAACCAGCACTAGAAGCCGGAATGCTGATCACTTCACCAGCATCACAATCTGTTGGTTTATTTGGTGTCCTTTACTTCTTCAAATAAAATAGGCCTACGCACTAGTAGTGCTAATGGATATTCGTTTCAAAGAGTTGAATATTCAAGCTTTAATTTGTTTAATGGCTAATATTCTTCCATTGATTGTCGAACTTTGATAGTACTCTCCCCTTAATATTAATTTGAGGAATATTATCAGTACAACTATGTTGTTTAATTTTAACACATTTTTCATGTTCTTTTTTCTAAGGCTAAATCATATTATTATTAATAAAACAGTTCAATTAATTGGAGCTCATATAATAATTAAGATGCGAGTCTCTTAAAATTCATAATTTCTAATAAATTTGATTCAATAAAAAAAATGTGATCAAAAGAGTAATGTATAAGAAAATATATTATTAACACTTTTCAATTCATTTATGATGAGTGTTAATAACATACCATCTAATATATTCTTTAACATATACCATATAACATATTTTTATTAGTTAAAACTAAAAAATCATTAGCGAAATTTATTAGATAAAGAATGACCAGACTTAAATTTCGCTAAAGAATGACCAAACTTCCAATTAGAATTGTGTTTGTAGGGAACATATCAAATGAGAATTCTTCTTATTATAAGAAATTATAAACACAAATCTAGACATTAGATCTTATTTAAATGGTCATATAATCATTAAACAACTTTTAATTTTGTCCAATAATTTTAAGTCATAAGGTGGTTTAGTAGTTGAGAGAAGGACATAAGGATTGAAATGATAAAGAAACCATGAATTTGATTCCTCTTGCTAACATAACATACTAATGAGTAATATTTGTTAGATAAAAAAACATTTTATCAAATAACCATTTGTATATATGATTATATGACTCATATGTAAAGTTCTCACATTCTTAAAATGAAAATCGTTTTTACTCACTAAAAGAAATAAGAAGTTAACCGTTTATATGTTCAAAATGTGTTTGAATTTTTGAATATATATAATCAAGCGGTTGATATTAAAATTTAAATGCATGAGATAATGTATATTCAGACATATGTTGCTATACATTGAGTTATTGTATAAATAACATTTATCCTAAAAAAAGTAATAAAAAGTAATGTTATTCATATACACAATCGATCTTTTATATTACTTATTCATGAAATAATTTATACAGTAAATTATATATACAACTAAGATATATAGTGAGGTATGAGATATAAAAAATGATGCAATGGAGAGAGATAAATACATAAAGTATTGTTGTACAAAATATTATATAAGTTGTTGTATGAATAACATAACTCTTTCTTTCTTGTATAGGGACAAAATAAAAAATCATATAGGGTTGTGATAAGAAAAAGATAATGTCAAGTGAAATAAAATTTTGGATCAACTTATTTAAATTTATTTGTTAAAAAATGATTATTTTAATAAAATAAATAGTTTTCTATTTTCTGCTTTCTTAGTATATTTGTCTAAATTATTTTGATTAAAAAACAGTTTTCTACTTATTTTTAGAAGTAAATCTTAACTGTTTATTAAAAAAAATACTTCATTAAAAAGTGCTTATTTCGAATTTTTTTAAAGTTTAAACAAATTGACCCTGTAATTAACCCGTATTTTATTTATTTATTTATTCTCCATGTTAATTTAAGTTTTACCTAATTTTATTTTAAGGATTTAATTTTTTTTACTTTAACATATTATATAATGTTAAAATATATATTTAATTATTACTTGTTCAATAGTAATTTAATTATGATGAAACCAACTAACGATTAACTAATATATTTCACTTATTCAATAAATCAATCTGATTTTGAAAACATTGAAATATTTACGACACACAATGTATATGTTACATCACAATAGTAATGCATGCACAATATTACAATGGGGGTAAAAAGAGAGAAGAAAGGAGATAAAATCATAATAGGAAAAGGACAGCAGTGCCCTTATTCTTTAGTTTTAGATGATGCCATGCAACCATTAGCGGGAATCTCTTGGGAAGTCATTTCTGTCTGCTTGCCTCTTCCCTTCCTTTTAAACTCTGCCTTTCTCTCCATAGTGAAACAAAAATTTGTTGAATCAACACAAACGCATCATGGCTTCTCACTTCTCCACTCACTGCCACCTTCCCTCTTTCTCTTCTTCTAACCATTTCCCTTTTTCATCTTCTTCTTCTATCTCTCTTCACCACTTCTCCAAATCCTCTCTGGGTAAGTCTACTATATGCAATAATTTCGCCAATTCATTTTCTTATACCCCTTGTTGATTCACCAACCATCTCTCTTCTTGATTCAACTTGTCTTATCACGATAATGTCTTTGTTAATCTTTTAACCGTGTCTTCGATTTTCTTTTCTTTCAAGATTGTAAGCTTGTAAGTTTCTGTTGCTCCAGAAACATTCTATTACCTAGGAATGTGAAAGCACAGATAGTTGCAACTTGTTTTTGTAGAAAACTATAGAAGCCAAATGGTGCATACAATTCATCAAAGAATTATCACGATATTATTATATCTATTCTTTTACTCACCAACCTTACTTTATTTTCTTTCACTAGTGATACTCTCTCCTGGCATATGTGCATGCCGCTTCCTTTGTTTCGATTAGGAGCTTAATATTTTTTAGTTAATTTCGTTAAGAACATAGCCATTCTGGATCCTCAAGATTTCACTTTCAACAAGGCTAAAGTTGTTAGATGCGTTGTCTCTTGTTTTTTATCCTCCACCCAAAAAAGAAAAGAAAAATATACAAAAAGAAACAAATTAAAGAAGAGTGGAGAAGTTTTTCACTGGAAGCTGAAAGTAATATAGCACTTAATTCCAACGAACGCAAGTAATTTAGTGAAAGATTTATATCATTTTATATATAGGTGCCGTGTTGTCCGAGACTAACGACAAACAAGAGATAAGATGCAGAGCAATATCCAAACCACGAACACAAGGTATAATAGAGTTTCTTAGTTTTACTTTTAATTAAAAGTAGTTTAATATTAATTGCTTTGTGTAAAGCGTGCTTGAACCAATGTTGTGTTGTGCGTTGTGCAGAATATTCAGACATATTTCAGGGTAGTCTAGCAACGTTAAAGTTTCGTGAGATTAATGTGGAAGATGACATAGAAGAGGAGCAAGACATCGGGGTGCTTTAAACTTTCTCAATTCACTTCTCTGTTTTGTGCCTTTCCTTAATTAACTTTCTTTTTTTTTATTATTATTTTTTTGACATATGCCATTTCTTTTATGGTTAATACAACATTGTTTAAAAGAAGGTTTTTGTGGCAAATGAGATCAAGAAGAGAGTGGACACTATCAAATCAATATTGGGTTCCATGGAAGATGGAGAGATAACAGTATCTGCTTATGACACTGCTTGGGTTGCTCTGATAGAAGATGTTCATGGAAGTGGTGCTCCTCAATTTCCATCGAGTCTAGAATGGATAGCGAAAAATCAACACCCTGATGGTTCATGGGGTGATAAGGAATTATTCTCAGCCCATGATCGGATTATTAACACGTTGGCTTGTGTTATTGCATTAAAATCATGGCATATGCACCCTGAAAAGTGTGAGAAAGGTAAAATTGAATTATAATTACATGCCTCTATTTATTTTGTAACCAAATATAAGATATGGTAACTAAATAATTGTTAATTACCAATCAATTTACCAGGTCGTTGGTTGGAGTGGTAATAAATTTGGTCTTATCAAGTAAGATTTTAAGCTAGACTTTGATGATTATGAAAAGATATCTCACTGTTGATCAGTCAGACTTTCACTGAAAATTAATCATCCATAAAATTGATAAATACTCTAAGCGAATGTCATAATAACCGAAAATCACTAATCAATTTTGTTAATATTGTTACACAGGAATGACATTTTTTAAGGAGAATCTTAACCAGCTTCAGAATGAGAATGTGGAGCATATGCCAATTGGGTTTGAAGTAGCTTTTCCATCACTTCTTGACATGGCTCGTGGCTTGAACATTGAAGTGCCGGACAATTCCCCAATCCTGAACAAAATCTTCGCAATGAGAAACGTAAAACTCACAAGGTACCTTAGTTGTGGTCATAATGATGCTTGCCAGCGAGTTGTGTTATGCGCCCATGTCTATTTTCATAATAGATTCAAAGCAACCTTATCTCGCAAACTCTTTTTCTGGGAAAGTATAAATATATGTATATATTTATATAAGAGTCGATCACTTTGACACTTTTTTATTACAAGTTCTGAAAACTCCCTTTAACGGTGTGTGTCATTATTGTGTTGTGGGGCTTTGGTGGGGATAGAATACCAAAAGCGATGATGCATAAAGTGCCCACAAGTCTGCTTCATAGCTTGGAAGGGATGTCAGGCCTTGACTGGAAAGAGCTTCTAAAACTGCAGTCTCAAGACGGTTCCTTCTTGTTTTCTCCGTCCTCCACTGCCTTTGCTCTCATGCAAACTAAAGACCAAAATTGCCACAATTACTTGAATAAAGTGGTCAAGAGGTTCAATGGGGGAGGTAAACTTCCATTTTAACCTTTTTTATTTTTTTCTTTTCACCTCTCAATCTTCTTTCCCTCCTTCTTTATAGCATTATATATCGTACCCAAAGTTTTAAACAAAAAGGTCAGACTACAATTTTGGCCACAACGTCAAAGTTTTCAGAGTGTCCATGATCACAACACTACCATAATTATGACTGTTTCAGTTACATTTTTCTGCAATTTCCTGTAACATAATGAAACATGACAAAACTACAACTATGGTCATGATTACAATTTAAAACCTTGATGGTAAAATATATAATATAATAATATAATAGGATTAATACATTTGTTTTTAATTTGGTTTATGATTGTTTACGTTTATATGATTATATCAGTTCCAATTCAATCTTCATTTCCCCTTTTCTCTAATAACATTACAATATTTACTAATTTGGTTGTGTCTTTTGTTTATATATCAGTTCCGAACGTGTACCCAGTGGATTTGTTCGAACATATTTGGGTGGTTGATAGGCTTGAACGCCTCGGAATATCTCAGTATTTTCAGCAAGAGATCAAGGACTGTTTGAATTATGTTCACAGGTAATTCAATAATGATGCTCAAATTAATATTAAATACAACACTTTGAAACGAATTAACGGTACATGAAACAGAGGTCTGCCATACTAAGCAATTCTAATATATACATAGACAAAATTTCAGATATTGGACTGAAAAGGGTATTTGTTGGGCAAGAAATTCAAATGTTCAAGACATTGATGACACGGCAATGGGTTTCAGATTACTAAGATTACACGGCTATCAAGTTTCAGCCGGTAAGTATTTTACTTGGTTGACCAGATAACAACATTTATCAAATTAAATCCAGAATATAATAATTATGAACCATCACTGTAAAATTTAGATTGTTAATTAATTCAAAATCAATCACCAATGCTGTAGTAAGACTTCTAAGGTAATTATTGAAGAAGTAGACAAATTTATTTTATATTAATAAGTACTGTGAATATATAAGTTATTTTGTCGTAAATCTATATACTAAAATGCAAATACGTAATTTAATTAACTGATTTTGATATTTGACAGATGTGTTCAAGAACTTTGAGAGAAATGGTGAATTTTTCTGCTTCACGGGGCAGACTACACAAGCCGTGACAGGAATGTTTAATCTATATAGGGCCACACAAGTAATGTTCCCGGGAGAGAAAATTCTTGAGCATGGGAAGCATTTCTCTGCCAAATTTTTGAGGGATAAGAGAGCAGCAAATGAGCTAGTAGATAAATGGATCATAATGAAGAACCTGGCAGAAGAGGTAGGTAGTGGTCTAATCGATGTCATAAATAAATCAACATTATGTGGGAATATATATGTTGGACCACTTGATGTATATGTATGCAATTGTATGTATATGTGGCTATTAAGTTTTTTTTTTGTATTTTTATAGTTTATACTAATGTTAAGATTCTGTGTTGTGAAGGTTGCGTACGCTTTGGACGTACCATGGTATGCAAGCCTACCTCGAGTGGAGACAAGATTCTACATTGATCAATACGGTGGTGAGAGTGACGTGTGGATAGGCAAAACCCTTTACAGGTACTTCGCACTTTCATCCCATAGTATATATATATATATAACATTTCTTTCCTTTTGGTTTTGGTTTTCATGACAGAAGAAACAACTGCAGCGACCATCTCTTTATTCGAAATGGATTCTATTGTGTGAATATTTTACTCCACGTTCTAACAATATATATATATATATATTATGAAACCATGTGCAAAAGATTGTGTTTCTCTGTATCTTCGCATAATCCTGGAATTTTAAAAAAAGTAACCAGAGATGATGAAAACTTATTAAAATAATCTTTCACGTGAAAAAAAAGAACATGTTTTTATCACGTAAAGTTCATGCAAGTTTTAATAATAAAAAAATTAATTTAAACGCACTAAGAGTGCACAACAATTTTATACTACCTTTCAGTTATAATCGATAAATTTATTGATTTTATAGTAGTCAGTTAGAGTTGTATCTACTATAATTTTTTATTAAACGATAATATAAATTGTTTATACCGATTGACCGTGCATAAGTTAAACAGAAAAAAAAGTCTGTTAGAAAGAATGTATTGTATGTTATCATTTCTCATAAAAAAAATCCATAAGAATGAGATGAAGGCATTCTATAAAGTTATTGATGTATATTATTATAATGATATATAATCACACTCTTTTAAAAATTTATATGATTTTTAATTTTTATCATTTATATGGATGATTAATATTTAATTATTCCCCTAACTCATTATAAGATAATACTTTACCTTGAATACATGAATAGCTAATACAAATTAGTTGTTGTAAAAAAAAGCTAATATAAATTAGTTTTTTTTATACTGAAATTAGGTTTTTTTAATCCGAATGTGAAGTCACATGATTCATATTTTATTTATAAATCATGATTTTTTTTAAAGATTTTTTCTTTCTTTTTTGTCTTTCACTGAGTTTTTACACAGACAAAAGTTTGGAATTAACTTTCAAACTTAGGTAGTGATTAAGTAAATCTGTTTATCTTGCAAGTAAATTGATCTAAGATCACAATCTTGTAATAAACTACTGTCGGTTTGGGACTTTTACCATTTAAGAGCTATTAGTTAAAATCAAATAAACTAAAATGAAGCATGTTAAAGGATTTTTATATTAATTAACGTATGTTCAAACTAATTAATCAGGATGAGAGTGCAAATAGTTTCCTTAAAATCAGTTTGACTTCAACCTTTAAATTGAAATGTGGCCAGAAGATATTATATAGTAGTCTTGAATTTTAATTAAGAATATAAAAAGGATAAATATTATTACTGTATAAAAAAGAAAAGTTGATGTTGAAATATAATATTATTTCATTAATCAATGACATTTTACGTATGAAAAAGTAATGGTATAACATTATTTGTCATTTATATATCACTTGTCTTTTTAACATAAAATAGTGATAGCGACACACCCATGTATAATTAATGTTGTTGGTTGTTGGATCATCAATTCCTTCATACTCATACAGATAGATATAATAATAAATATATAAAAACCCAAATGCAATAAGGAACAAATGTTTTTCCCTATGCATTTTGAACTCCGACTCACTTCTGTAAAAAGTAAAGTGTAAAAAAAATGTAAATTTATAGCAAAAGCTAATAATTTATTAGAACACTTCACAAAAACGTTTTCAATTTTCTTTGACTGTCACTTGAAAACCTTTTAGATTTTAGTATTTGATTACGCACAGTCTCGCATAACACTGTTATCACATAAATAGATGACGAAATGATTGTTGGATACTTTATATGTTATTTCACACTAGTAAAATAAAAATAATAAAAATATAAATATGAAAAAGTAATATATAATGTGATAGACAAAAAACAATGCCCATTAATTGGGTATTTATAATTAAAAGGTGTTTATATATAAATAAAAAAGAATTAATTTATTATAAAAATAATCCTTTTATCCTTATCACTATTTTTTTAAATCTAATGATTATATAATCATTAAATTTTTTAAAAATAATTGTTAAAATGAAATGTAATTCTTTAAAATTATTTTGGAAATTACTTATCTCTTCATATATATATATATATATATATATATATATATATATATATATATATATATATATATAAAGAAAAAAAAAGCTAAGGAACTGGATTATTTGAGGTTCATTAATTAAACTGTATTGTTTCGCACTATTAATTTTTTTTTTGTGCTAGTTTACTTTTGAGGGTAAGGGTGATATATTGACTGTAAAAAAAAAATTATATTATTATTTACTCATAAATTATCATTAATAAAATTTTTAAAAATTAACAAAACTTACCATAAATGATAATTAAAGTTTTACATATCAATACATAACTTTTTTTTCTCTTTAATTTTTTTTTACTTGTGAAAGAGTTTTTGTAGAACTTATTTAAGCTTATGACTCTTATAATTTTTTTTAAATTTGTAGCAATAAATACTTTTGTGATGGCTTATTAAAACAAAGATTTTTAAACTTATTTTAATAGGTTTTATGGTGAAAGTGTACCAGAAATTTTTATATAATTAGAATTTATTTAACAAGTGTCTAACTAAAATCGCTTACTTTTTCGTCACAGGATGGCCTATGTGAACAACAATAACTATCTCGAGCTTGCTAAATTAGATTACAACAATTGCCAGACACTGCATCTAATAGAGTGGGGGAGAATTCAGAAGTAAGAGCAACTAAAACTATTCCAATCTATATAATGCTTCAGTTTCTATAATGTAATTGACATTATTATGCTTTCATTTTTGTAATGACATGTAACAGGTGGTACTCAGAATCTAGGTTGGGAGAGTTTGGATTGAACAGAAGAACTCTTCTGTTGGCCTATTTTCTGGCAGCAGCAAGCATATTTGAGCCTGAAAAGTCTCATGTGAGACTAGCGTGGGCCAAAACCAGTGTCTTACTTGAGACCATAACATCCTATGTTAGTGATGCAGAAATGAGGAAAGATTTCATGAAAAAATTCAGTGACTGCATTAACAGGCGAGACTACTCCATGGGCTGGTAAATTATGCTCTTCCCAGTTTGTATAAATACTGAAACATGTCATATTAATTAAAGAATTAATTATGTTTTTAGTTCCTGAAATTCAAAAAAAAATCTGATTTTGGTTCTCCAAATTATAAATAAATAAAAAAATTAGTCTCTCAAATTAGTTGTTTAGGAACTAAAACCTATTTTGAAAAACTATTTTAGTCTCTGAAATTTTGTGGTTAAGAACCAAAAACTATTTTATAAAATTTGAAAGACTAAAATGTTTTTTTTTTTAAAATTAAGAACCAAAACTGGATTCATCTCAAATTTCAGACACTAAAAACATAATTAAACTATCAAACTTATATACATACCACTCTTTTTTGTTATATAATCATGGTTCTTAGGTCCTTGTTGGTCATGTACGTTTAGAGATGTATGTACCGTTTCTTTTTTGTACCTATTTATATACATATGATCTACGTGAGCCTTGTTGATACAAAGGCCCCACGGTACTTCAACTTAAGAGAGTGACAGTGAGATGATGTCCAGTAAGAAAGTGAAGGTACGTAAGAATACCCACAAAAATAACTTCAACGTCTAAGTCAACACTTGTTCCGGTAGAATGACATTATATATGATAGGAGGTCTACAATTCAGTGATCGATGTTGGATATACTCTAGTTGTAGCTAGCACATGGTTGAGAGTGAGTCATGACTATGTCATCCTAATAGAGAATGAGCTTCTTTTAAATACTGAATATTTTGAAACCCTTGACATCGGCATGAACAAGTGATCTATAGGAATTTTCTATTTCACGAGTTGTGGACTTTGTTGGAGATTGCACATGAGCTAGTAGTAATATGTAATACGAATAAAAAAGTATAAACAGAAGACAATTTTCACTTCAATTAACTTGCTTTTAAAGTTAAAATCTAAACTTAAATTTTAGAAATTGAGATGGTGTTATCGTGCAAGTATTGGGTCACCCATAAATATATAATCCTGCAAATCATAGGGTTAAGATATTCAATTTCAATCCACCCTCAGTTAACTTCTGAGATTAAGTTAGGTCTAGTTTCAAATTCTAAGAGATTTTGAGTTAATTGTTTTGAGATAAAGTTATATCAAAATTCAAATTCTAAGATATTTTGATTGAAGTGTTGAACTTCAAGATTGATCCTTCAGCCGTATAAGGGAACAAGATAGCTGGGACCATCATAGAGTTATTAGGTTGGCCTATATGATATGGACAGCATATGATCAAGTGGGAGGCTTTTAACCAAAGTTCTGTCCGGTGTGACAAACACCTTTCTCTTTCTTTCTGTTCCCCAATCATTTTGTAGACACCAAAATCCCTAGTCCACCCAGAGTGGAGTTGTATATCCTTGTTAACTATTATTCTTCAAAGAATTTACTATAACCATTATTTAAACTATCTGTTTCAGCCTAACGTTGTTACGCAAATTCAATCTTGGGGGTGCAAGTTGTAAGCACCGAATTCAAATTTATTACTGATTAATTTAGTTCCAATTGGCAATTTCCTTTGAAAATTTTCATTTGGAGACTGTCGCCCTGTACTTTAGCCTGATGAGAAATTGAACACATTTTTTTTTTAATATTTTTGAATACAGGAGGTTGAACAGGAACAGAATAGGACATGGACTGGCTGAGGCTTTGGTTGCCACCATAGATCAAATCTCGTGGGATATACTCGTGTCTCACGGTCACGAAATTGGATATCACATGCATCGCAGTGTGAGTGTACCATTCCTCACTAAGTACCACTATAATTTGATCACAAATTTCTCTTTTGATTAATGTGAATTGAGACAATTTATGATTGGTACCTTATATTTGGTAAAACATACTACGTGTTAGATGATTTTAACTCAAATTAACAAGAGCAAGGCTAGTTACATTACCCTCTCAACTCTTTGACATTATTTTTTAATATTATTTTAAAGAATATATATATATATATATATATATATATATATATATATATATATATATATATATATATATTTTGATAGTGGAAAGAATTTTTATATTGACAACTTAAATAATTTTTATAATAAGTATTTTAAAATTCACACTTAACTTAATTTCAGACTGGTTAATATTATAAAAAATTTACACTTTGGTGAATAGAAATTATACTATATTATATTTTTATATATGATGAAATCTGATGTTGTCTATGCGAAGAAAGTATGGGTCTAAACATTGAGTGGACCCAGCATAAGAGTTCCCATGATAATAAGGTGATTGAAAAATAATTTTGAAGTATGTTGTTAATAAGTATTTGTGATATTTTTTTATCGTTCTTATTCTGTAAAAAAATAATCATTCCTATGTTTATCGTATAAATATTTCAAAACAAGAAATAAAATAACATTTTTATAGTTAAAAGTAAAAATAAAACCAGAAAATATTTTCTCAAAAGTTACATTTTTACGAGTTTGTTTAGCTTTTGAAACGCAAAGAGTAAATAGATAATTTGCACAAGAATTCAGTTGAGGCTCCGTCACCTTTGACATTTTCCCCAAATATAATGATTTCGTAACCAACCGATGGTCCGTACCGCCGACTGAAAAGGAATCCTTGCTTGGAATCCAAAACAAAAGTGGAGAATCAAACATTAGTTGACCAATACAACCACCAAATCAGAATAGTATTAGAACGTAAGCTATCAAAGCCAATACAAGACTTAATTTTTTTTAATAAACCTTTTTTATGCCTAACAATTTTGGATTTGGTGTTTATTAGGTATCTTTTTTTATGAATTTTGGATGGACTCATGTCCTCTTATGAACTTAATTAAACTCTTCAAACTAAGCTTGTAAGATGAGGATGTTATTCATTTGTATATTTTATTTTGATATTATTTTTTGTGATCCTGAAATTTGAGTTTTTTTTCAATAAATACTGATTCCAATGTTATTCATTTGTTTCGTTATTGTGATGCTATTGTAGTGGGAAAAGTGGCTTTCAAGTTGGCATCGCGAAGGAGACAAATGTGAAGGACAAGCTGAGCTTTTGGCGCAGATAATAAACCTATGTGACGGGCATTGGATTTCCGAGGATCAAGTGTTCGATCCACAATATCAGAGTCTCCTTCAACTCACTAACACACTCTGCAATAGACTCCGTTGCCACCAAAAGGACAAGGTCAGTGACACGGCAACCATTATAACATATCCTACGACAAATACTACTAGCTAGCTACTAGCTACTTTCCAAACCTTCATCTTTTGTCTCCATGCTCCTAATGCATTTTTTTTTTACCTTCCCCACTTTCCCATAAAACATAAAAAAAAAAAAGCATGCTAGTATTACAATCTTGTAGTGTACCTAAAAAGCTGCATAGATATATAGTATGCTCTTTGGGATTTTATTACTAGGAAAAAGTGAACTCAGCAGCTTTAAGGAAAAGGGTTTACGATAGCAAGGAAAAAAAATTATAAAAAGAAACGGATCAACCCAATGGCCAATTTTATTGGGCACGCTATTTAGTTTTCTCAAAATGATCATAATTGAGAACCTGTGAACATGAGCATTTACATCTATGTACTGCATAATTGAAATTCTTAATTCAACAGCATCGAACACAAAACTTTGTCGTTTAGTGTAGTGGTGCACTATGCGCGATATTCAGGGTTTGGTGCCCTTTGTCGTTTATGTTTTAAATAATATCTTCGATTTAATATGTATAGTTAGTTTAGTTTGTTAGTTAACATTTGTATTTTTGTGAATAAAATCCATCAAGGAACTCGAGAGCGGCAACTGCGGCACGAATGTAAACAGCATGATCACCCAAGAAGAAGAGTCAAAAATGCAAGAACTCGTGCAATTGGTGTACCAAAAATCTCCAACTGGCATTGATTTCAATATCAAGAATACTTTCCTCACAGTGGCCAAGAGTTTTTACTATACAGCTTTCTGTGATTCAAGGACCGTCAACTTCCATATTGCCAAAGTTCTGTTTGATAAAGTCGTTTAAATCAAATTTTATTTCTTGAATAGATATTAGACTCCACCATATCATTGTGAATATTATCCCTCTGTAATGATAAAAAGAAAGGAAAACAAATTCAGTTGTTGCGGCTCGATGTATATAACTTTGCACAGTTTGGCTACCATTTATGAAATATCCACTTGTTCTGTTTAATCTTTGTTTATTTGATAATTTTATGACAATTTTTTCTCTAAATTATATTTTTCTGTCTACAATATTTGAACCCAATATTTTAGTTAAGAAATTTGAACATTAATAAATTAAAAGTTTAATGCTCATACATTAATGACATAAATTATTTTTATATTATTGTCCAATTACAAATTATTATTAATATAATTTTTAAAGTAATTATTATAAAAATTAACAAATTTATCATATATAAATTATTATAATTGGATGACAAGTGAAATATACGTCAATATATAACTTTTTTTTTCTTCATAAGTTAATCTAGTAAAGTTTACCTAAATTGTAAATTTTATTCACGGTATTATGTGATTTAGTATAAATAGAAAATATATACTTACACTTCAAGAACATGAGAATAATAAATAACAATAAATAAATTAAGATTAAAATAATAAATCATTGAGATTAAAATTTAATTACAAACACGTCTTATATATGAGACTATTAATGTTGTTATTGTCTTTACTATCGATTAAAACTAAAATAAATAATATGTATAATCAGTTACAAATAAGTTTAAAGTTGAAATTTTAAAATGTTAAGAATGACATATATTTGTTTTTAGGAAGAATAACTTGTTTGGCAACTATTATGATATATCTAGAATAACTTATGCGAAATTTTCAATTATAAAACCTATTGAGATTTTTTAAAGCTAAAACACCTTACTCTGTTAAGTTTGTTAGTACCTATAAAGAAGTTAAGATTTTATTTATATGAGAAGTTTAATTTTTTTATTATTTTATTCATTTAAGTTTTCTTTCTATAAATTTAATTATTTGTAAGTTATCTAAAGTGAATTGTACCTTTGTTAGAAATAGGCAAGATATTCTTTTAACCATTATGTATAGTACCCAAGCGACAAGATCTTCATAGGTAAAGGTAGATTATGATTATTACTATAAGAGAACTCAAACTTTTTAAAACATTGGAAATTAACAAAAGAAAAAGAATCATAAGATATGCAATTTATATCAACTTTGACAAAATAAGAACATGGACTACTAGAGCTAAGTGAGTTACAAGAGTCATCCCTTTGTGAATGCTAGCCCCTCTCTTAACAAGAAAAATGATACTTGTTACATCACTTACCCAAGACCCATAACTATTGTTGTGATAACATATATAGCAATGATTTACGAGACCTATACAGTGCAAAAGACTAGTGATACTTAATTTGAACCTGACCCATCTTGAATAATTAATGGAGATTAGATATAACATGGTTTGTACAGATTTAGCAAGCAGTGGAATTTTAATTATCATAGATTCAAGCAGTGAAGCACGTTAACGTGTTCTCAGAATGAAGGTGAGATATGTTTTGACCTGTTTGTCCTATGATATCTTGATAAAAAGTTGGCAATAATGAAAATGGCAGACAAGGTCGCGCGTGTGAACATGTGACATAGTTGGTGGGTTGGTCTTTCGCATGAAGTGGAGCTTCACCAAATCCTACATTTGAATTCCCATTACAACAGAAAAATATCTACCATCAAAATTCATCTGAACCCAAAATGCTGTATTAGGAAAGCCAAAAACACATTTTGTTCGTTTCAAGTAAATTAATTTATGATTATCAATTAGAAAATGTTCTTAACACACGCTTAAAAAATCATCTGAACTCATTTTTTAAATAAATCTATCTATAACATCATAAATAAAATATATTTATTTTTAAATTTTAACAAATTAAGATCAAGATACATTTTAAATTAAATAAAAGTAGATATACGTTTACTTATTTGCTTTAGAGACAATACCATTTCAAAATTGCATTATCTTCCACCCCACTAAAATTTATTATCATGTCAGCAAAGTATGTCAAAATACTGTACATGAGTGAATTAGGGTCAAGGAGTATGCTCAAAATCAAATCACCTATTTATATATTATTGCCCTGTTACGTACAATCTAATAATTCAAGGAAATGCGGCAATGAGAAGAAACTTTCAATGGTATGTAAACAAAGAGAAAGACTATGTTAACATGGGGACACCATAAGTCAAGTTTTTCACTCCACTTAGTTGAAATTTGAATTTGATTCTTAATTATATTTTTTATTAATAAATAATGTAAATTTTACTACAGATTTTACTATAAATAATGTAAAGTAACTTATAGCAGGTAAATCAATCATAGTTATTAACCTACCTCAAATCCCAGCCATTAAATTATTAATGAACAAAGTGTTAGAGCTACATTTGGGGAATATTAGTCAAACCAATAACAAAAATATTTCTAGTGAAACATTTTTCACAATACCTGAAGAGAGAATTCATTAAAAGACCTATGGATAAGTAATTTGACTAATTCATCACATCCAAGTCATGAATGTTTGGAACCTATATTCCACATAGACACTGCTTTGCTAATTCCAATTGAAAAGTTATATAAATTTGGTCTATTTTCGGCATGATATATCCATAATTAGCGTACATTATAGTTAAAAGTTCCAACTCATATCAAGGTCATGATTGATTTCTTCACTATCATCTATCGTTGTTATCATCAATAAGAAAACTTTCAGGTTTTATACGTCTAATTAATGGAGTATTTTGTTCACACTAACTATGACTTGATTCAATTCTCGAATTTGTTTTCTACATATTAATAGGCAACATATAAACTTCAAGGTAAATTCTCGCTGAAATTGGTAGTTTCTCCTAACCTACTTTAAGGGAGATTTCTATTAACTTACTGTAATAATAAGTTTTTTTTATTAACCTAAAAGAAATATTAGCAAAACAACACACTTTTTTTTAATACACACTTTATTATTGATTAAAATTTATTAAAAGTTATAATTTTTATAAGTCTCATTTTTTATTTAATGAGTATCTCTTTATATTTTGCAATTTTAATAAATTTTAACTAATAATAAATGTATATTAGAATGAGTTGTTAGAAAGTATATTACTAACCCTCCTCTTCACTTATTAATCTATAATGGTGAATAAATCATAATTATTTATCCTCGTTAAATCCCAGCCATTAAATTTTCACAATAACATAATTATTTAACTTCTGAAGAAAAAAAGAGCACATACAGCACAGCCAGTGCCCACCATATCGTCTCCGATTAAACTCTTCCATGCTCAGTTCCCCACCTATCTCCCTGAACTTGTCCCACACCCCATCTTCGCCACAAGCTCCTTCCCATATTATCATTATCAAGATCTCTTATATATGGTGCACACTTGTTATCATAATCGCCCTGTCCAGTGCCTCCTCCTCTTTGTCCTCTTGCTCTTATGTGCTTGCTTGTATTTGCTTTTGTCGATCATATAACTAATTTTGTGTCCTCAATAAAATTAGAGGTCAATTAGGAAATTAATTGGATGACATATATTTCTAGCCTCTTTCTTTTGAGGTTGGTAATTGGCAAGTGTAATGTAACATCTTATGATCAATCTTCCGGGTTTTTCGTGGACATAACCGCAAATGTGGAAAGCAACTTATGAAAAAACAGAAGGGTAATTATTACTACCTCATCAGTTTCCTTAGTAATTATAGTAGCTTAATTTTTTTATCTAGGATATTCCACTGTTAAGGACTAATCACTTCAACTATTAAAATTTATTTAAAAAATTGACTGCTTTTAATATATATTTTTCATATATACAACTTAAGAGATAATTATCAATTATATCATATCTTGTTATATAAAATACATCAAAATCTAACTACCCAAATAGAGACTTCTCATTTTAACTATATTTTTACATCTACAAAAATTAAACTTAGAAACCGTAGAGACACTCTCATAACGAAGTTGGATTGTTTCCACGGAAACAGTAAAAAATCCGAATCCACTGCCGTAGTAGCAGCCGCAAATCGAGATCATGTTGAAATTCTGGCCATTCGTCACTAGGACATAGCGTTAAAGCCATGAGAGCTGGTACTCATAAAAGCACTCTTTGTCTTCTTGTCCCCGACATTTTTGTCTTCTCAATTTTCTTTTTTAAATAAATGTTTTAATTGTGATTTATTAAATAAATTATTTCAATGGCTGAAATTTAATTAAGGATAAACGGTAATGATTGAATTTAAATTAATTTCAAGTGAAAAGAACAATTTGTTGTTATATTGTATGAATAACCAGTTAGAGTATCTGTTTTTTTTTTTTTACCAAATAATATAGACAATAGGCATGCATATTTTTTGTTGAAGTCGGATAAATTAAATCTCCCGGACAACAAAATTTTCTCTCGATTGATTGGAACTCAAAATTACTGGTTAAACAAAAATAATTTCATATTAATTTATCTATGCCTTGAGTGATAAGCTAACAATAATTTAAGGATTAATTAGGATAAACTAAAAATTAAAACTAAGCTTTTAAGGTTTTTATATATAACAAAAAGTGTAAATAATTTGAACAAAAGCGCATTTGAATTGTGTATTCTATTGCAATTAAAACATAATTTTTCTTTATAAAATATATTTTCAGTTCAATTTGCTCCCTCTCAAATCCTTTGATATTAAAGGAACACCAAAATTGCAAACGGAGATTTCCCATCTTCTTCCCCTTCTTCCTATACCAAATAAAATGTATTTTCTATCTTCTTTTTCCTCTTCCTTCCATTAATTTTTTCCCCCTTCCCTCCTTTAAATCAATTGACTTCTTATAAGGTTAAATTAGTTTTTTATCTTAATTTTTTTGTTTGATTTTTTCTGGTAGTTTTTTTTTTCAAATTCAATTAAATCATCTAATTTATAAAATAGGTTCAATTACGTCTTGACTATCAACTCCATCTAAATCATTAACCGCGAAATCCTACGTGGTCTATGACTGACTTGTCATCTCCTTGCTGTTGAATACTTAACGTCGTTAGACTAAATTGACAACAAAAACTTAGTTGAACATATTTTAAAAATTATAAAATTTAATTGAACTAAAAACAAATTAAAGAACCAAATCAAATAAAAAATAGAGGACAAAAAAATAATTTAAATTTATTATAATCAAGGAAAAAAAAGTTAAGTATCACTGGGAAATAAATTTTAATAGTTTAATTTTTTGGCTAAATACTTGGCAATCGAAATCGTCTTGGCTAATAAATGCATGTTTTTGTTTTTGAGTTGTAAATGGACGTTGGGAGTAAAATGAAATTTGTAAAAACATTCAAACTCTTCCTTTTGTAAAACTGAATTTGTGAGCTATTAGATTTACTTTAAAATTCGTACACCGCATTTTGAACTTAAATCTAACCATTCACTAAGTTGTATGACTCCAAAGTTACTATTTGAGCATCCGAGAGATGCGGAATTGGACATCTTATTTTACTTTTGGTCCAATGAATCTGGAGTATGAAATAGTTGAAAGGAAGGCACCTTATGAGTTCACATTGTAGGAAAAGATGTGTTAAAAAAACACACATGATAGAATAAAAGGATTTATTTGGTATTTAAATTATATTACAAACACATGATATATTAAAAGTGTATTTGTTGATGAACTCTTAAAGCAAAAAAATTCTTCAATAGTATAAAGAGACTCTATTTGTATTCACATCGAAATTGACCTCTATTCGTCAATACCTTTGACAAGTGTAAAAATAAGAATAAAGAAGTGGTATTGAGATCGTTTCAATGTGTAGCCAAAGACTCTATTTATAGCACACAAATAATAACAAATTTCTGATCAAATCAAAAATCATTATTGATAGTATCTTTTTTTAAACTATATTATTTATTGTTACCTTTTATTACTAACCATTTAGCAATTAAAATAATAATTGACCAAGTCAAACTTATATCTAACCGTCTTTTCAACCCAAATTCCAAATACAAAATCATACATGTTTGTTTCTCTTCTTTCACCAAATCTTTCATATTATTTATATTTTCAGCAAAAACATAATAATATTTCACCTTTTTTAAATCAATTAATCATTTGATCATATTAAATTCTCTAATTTAATTAATCATCAAATATTAAAATAATTTCTTTAATAGAGATTAGAACACTCGTTTGTGTGTGATTCCGTAGGTTCAATACTAAGTCAGTAATATATTAATCAAATTAATATACTAATCAAGGTAATCGTCTATCAACATTCCCTTAACGTCCGGATAGCATGAAGTAACATTTTACTTTCAAGAATCATTAGAAGAGTAGTGTAATAATTTCTTCCATCTTTACAGCTCTGGGTTAACTCTTGAGTATGGTATTACTGTCAAAGCCTTTTGAATTAACTCATAATGACTTAAGAAACTCATTTCTTTTTTCATTTAAATTTCCTGGCCAAAATATAATTTTATTCATAGAGCTCAAACTCATTACTAAGAGTTGATGAATTTCTTCTTGATTAATCATTAATTTTATAGGTATTTAATCATATTCAATATTCATTCAACAAGTGCTCTAAAGTATTAGGTGTCCGGAATCAAAATACAACAAATAACCTGTTAATTACTATGACAATCTGAGGTCAAAGAAAACTATTATACCTCATTTTGAGAATTTTCTATTGACAATTTATGGTAAATTTTAACCATTAAAAAATTTCAATTGAGTCGATTCAATGATCACATCAACATGTGACTCATTTATATATGCAAATTAATAAATAAGATCTATTAATATTTATCCAATAAATACTATCACATATATATTAATCTATCCGGATTATTGATATCCTATTTACAGTAATCCTATGATCAAGAACGGTTTAGATTAAAATTAGAACAAACTTATTTCTCATTATCATAATCTCTATTACAATAACAAGTCTTTAATTTTAATCAAAGACGTTATCAAATAGACCATTTAATCAAATAGTGAAATATGATAATGAAAATAAAATAATATTTTATTATTAAAATTAGAATTGATTACATGATGATTTGAATGTACACATACACATTTATTCCCAACACATATAAATTTTTTTGTTTTTAGGATTGAGTCTACGTAAGCTTGTGGTGTATTCCACTTAATAGAATGTGTTTCATGTAAAGATCTCTTGGGTGTGTAGATAATTCTATTGTGTGCAGAAAATTTTCACCGACAAATGATTTTTCAACCCCAACAACTTCAATATGTGGAGTAGATGTAAATTGTAAATTTTATAATAAAGATAAACTCTTTCTCTTTCTCTTTATAAACTCCACAAAAGCTTTAAAATAATTTATTTTTGACCACGTAAAAACAAGTAAACATAGATTATGTTATCTAAAGTGTTGCATACTTGAAGGATGACAAACGATAAAAAAAAAAAAACTTGAAGGATGATAATGAATAATGAATTTTATGGTTATTAATAAAATTACTTCATGATAAGGTAATTATTCATCTGATGAGTTGGAGTACAGGTAATTAGTTATTCGTAAAATTTGATTAAATGAATATGAGTGGGGATACAGATATCTTAATGCACATGTTGTCCAATACCCGTTTTATATATGTAAAATAAATTTTAAAAACAATTATCAAAATCTAATAGACATCTTTTATGACTGCATGAGATGTACATTACTGAGTTGTGGCGTTGAAGCAACATAGCAAACCTCACAAGTTGCCACATCAAAGATGCATCACTATCACATAGAACTAAAAGTTTATAAATTTATTGATGCAAAAGCTTATTGTAATGTTTGTAATATTTTATGACTATGTTTGTGACGTTATTATATAACAGATCTTTAAATATTATTTGAATTTTTAATCAATATTTCTCTATTAAAAAAGTAATTAACAATCATAGATACATCAGTACAAAAGTAAATTTTCAAAAATAAAGATATAAAAATAAGGATCATAATACCCATCTAAATATTAGTTATTGTAGAGTTTCAAGTCAAAAGATAATGTGCATGTATATTGGAAATTGAATTTTTTTATCACTAATGTTTAGGTGACTTAAATGCAAAGTGAAAGATTACATTTTACTAGATGAATCTTAGTTGAATGAATGCATTGTAAGTTATTTTTGTTTTAACCTCAAAAAGAATTTATTTATTATAGTTGGTAGCAATTTCACTATAAATAGAGAAGAAATTTAGTAGAGAAACAACACATGTAGAGAGATTGTGAAACAAAATCATTTTGTTGAGAGAAAAGTACCTTTATGTGAGAGTGTTATCATTTCTTGTAACCATTGAGTGAGGTACTTGGGTTTGTAGAGTGATACACTATTTGGGGTGGACTATAATCTTGTAATCATTTTTGTGATAGTGAAATACTTTTTGAGACGATTCCGTGGACGTAAGCAATAGGTGACAAATCACGTTAAATTTTTGTGTTTGTTATTATTTTTCTACGATGTAATCTTTGTTGTGTTCTCACGATCCTTTGGAGGGGGTGAGTAATTTTGTTTATGAGAGTGTTGATTACCCAACAATAGTATTAGAGCTATGGTCAGGAACACACAAAGGTTTGAGATACTGTTGTTTGATGGAAAAACAAATTTTATGATTTGGTAATGTACTATTCAAGACCTTTTGGTGTAACAAGATTTTGATCAAGCATTAGAAGATGAAAGACCAACTTCTATAAATGAAACTAAGTGGACTAAGATCCAAAGAAGGACTTTGAGCACGATTCAGTTAACCTTTGCTCCTGAGACAAAACACGTGCTGAAGGAGACAAAATCGAAGGCCTTGTGGGAGAAACTTGAGAATATCTATACGTCAAAGTCGCTAATCAATCGCCTTTGTTTGAAGATGAAGTTGTATAAACTCAAAATGGAAATGGGAGGAGATCTCCATGACCACATCAACAAGTTCAATCGGCTAGTAAGTCAATTGTTGAATGCAGATGATAAACTATCTAATGAGGAGCAGATGTTGTTATTGCTGGCCTCACTACCAAGGTCCTTCAAAGCTTTGATTCAAATGTTGCTTCTGCGAAGATTAACTTTAAATTTGAATGAGGTGACTTTCGCTCTTAGAGAAAATGAGAGAATGAAGAGAACAATAAATATTGATGATGAACACAATGCAATAGTTGTGGTGGAGTCTGAACAAGGGAGGAATCATTCAAGGAGACATGATGGGCCAAGAGGAAGATCAAAATCGCAATCACATCTGCAATGAGATATGAGTAACATACAATGTTACTATTGCGGTGAGAATGGTTATGTGCAAGTGAGGTGTAAACAAATGAAGGAGGACTTGAAGAAATTAAGAGATATGAACAAAGATGACACTAACTCCCAAGTTAATATAGTAAAAAGTGTTGAAGATGAATATAATGTGTTTTTGGCAACAAACGATGAGATTGCTAAAACAAAATGAGTGATGGACTATGCTGCCTTAAAGCACATTTGCAAAGATCCAGAGATGTTTGATACTTTGAAAACCGATGGAGAATTCAAACATTTCAAGTTAGGGAATGATGAAAAAATAAAGGTTGAAGGCATAGAGAATGTGAGGATGAAACTCCATGATGGTGCTATTTGAACTTTCTCAAATGTGAGATTTGTACCTTCTGTCGTTATCAATATGATTTCTATGAGGGAGATGACATCACAAGGGTACAAATATGTTGGTTCAAAGTGGGATGCAAAGTGTATAAGGGGAGATACTTGGTGTTGCGAGGACAGAAAAATAAAGGTGACCTTTGTTATTTGGATGGTCAAGCCTTGAAGAGGAACCATGATAGCAAAGTGAAGAAGAAAATGAAGTTTTCTAATGTTGTGGAAGTGTTAGGAGATGCTTCTGTTAGAGGCGGAGTTTGTTTACTTTCAAATTGATTGAAAGATATTTATCTTTTGGCCTGAGGGGGAGAATTGCCGAGTTTCAAGCCAAAAGATAATGTGCATGCATATTGAGAATTTGATTTTTTATCACTAAGGTTTAGGTGACTTAAATGCAAAGTAGAAGATTGTATTTTACTAGATGAACCTTAGTTGAATGAACTCATTATAAGTTATTTTTGTTTCAACTTCCAAGAGAACTTATTTATTATAATTGGTGGCAATTTCACTATAAATAGAGAAGAGATTAAGTGAAGAAATAACACATGTAGAGAGAGTGTGTGAGAGAGAGATTGTGAAATAAAGTCACTTTGTTAAAAGAAAAATGTCTTTGTGTGATAGTATTATCATTTCTTGTAACCATTGAAGGAGGTACTTGGATTTGTAGAGTGATACACTATTTGAGATGTGTTACAATTTTGTAATTATTTTGTTGATAGTGAAATATTTTTGAGACGATTATGTGGACGTAGGTAAAAAGTAATGAACCACGTTAAATTTGTATGTTTGTTATTATTTTTTTAAAATATAATCTTTATTGTATTATCACGATCTTTTAAATGTGGATAATTTTACTTATGAAAGTGTCAATTATCCAACACTCATTGTGTTGACAAATCAAGAAAATAAATATTTTAAGAAATTTTTTATTAATAAATTAAAAGTCAATCACACAGATAAATTTGACATTACTTTAGACACAAAATCTTTAAGATGAGGTTTATGGACTTTTCCCCGTGTTAATTGTTGTTCATTTCTACCCGACTGTAATCCTAGTTGTTGCATGAAAGTATGTGAAAGATTTATAAAGATAAAAAGGGTGAAAAGCTGTTCCCATAAAGGTTCGAGATTTTATAAGACATCAACTGAGTTGTCAAAGACACTAGCCAATGAAATATGGCACACACAGAGCTCGGGGCTCCACTTGGTCGTCCATTCTAATCACTCACCTAAAGTGAAAATGGCCACAAAGTGACACGATTGTGGACTCACTAGTATCTTCTTATGGCAAGCATATAGTTGTGCACACATCGATGTGAGGTCCCCATTATCCTGAAATTGATCACACAGCAATGCATATGGGTGGCATCATGAGGCCTGCATGTGTTTGCCATTCAAATCATGGAAAAGTGGGTCAGCATTTTCAGAAATATATGTATAACTGCAAAACTGTAAAGACCATGAGGCCCATGATAGAGGTGGAGGTTTCAACGAGAGAAAGATGAGAAGAAGAATCCTCAGATTCTCAGATTTGACATCGTCGATTCAATCTAATGTGAATTGAAAAAATTAATTAAAATCAAAAATTGAATAAACAAAAAATCAAATGGATTGAAAAATTGGAAAATTAATTTTTTTTTATGGATGAGATCGATTTGATTTTAAAAATCAATTCTAACTGAATTTATAATTTATAATGTGTATATATTTTTATTCATAAATTTATAATATCACTTATTTCTATTTTTATTTCTTATAAATTTATAAAATTATCATATAATTTATATTTATTTATAAAAATTTATTGAATTAAAGATACTTTTAGAAATTGTTTGATTTAAGATGCGTAAAAATTCTATTATTAATTATATAATAACATATAAATAAATTATTTGATATTTTAAATTATTTTTTTATTATATATCTTACTTTTTATTTAGTATTTTCTAAAAGTAGTTAAAAGTAAAATTAAAACTAAAAATCAATCTAATCCAAATTACTTTAAATTGATCAAATTAAAAATTTAAATTAAACCAATAAAATAATAAATTAATAAAACAAAAAAAAAATCAAATAATTTTTCTCTTCAAAATTAATCCAATTCAATTCGTGAACAGTTGCAAATATCAGATGTAAAAGTGGAGGAGTGAGATAGTGTTTTGGAGTGTAACCCATTTTGGTAATGCCCCTCCAGCCCCCACACAGTGTGTCACTTTCTTCGATCTTTGGTTTTGGTACAATATAGTCCCACCATGGACATAAGGCACGTGCCCACCACTACTTTTTTTTTTTTTTTGGGAATGGTCAATTCACTACCACAGTTTAAGCGTTTAACCCTTCATTGCTCTCTCCTTTTAGTTTTTTCCTAACACTTTTATCTTTTTTTTAGACCACGTATATCTTTCTCATAAGACATTCTGCTAAAACCGAGTAAGGCCCCTGTCGGCAAACTGATTCCTAGTTAAACTGAAACAATTTTTTTGTATCAATTGATTTATGCTCTCGATGCTTAATTTGTAACTCTTTTATGTACTCCTCTTATCATTTCTATCTTCGTCTCCAACTCCTTTCTAGCTTGTTTACCTGTTGGGTAATCAGGAAACATACAGGCGGTAGATGATCCATCTTTGTCCGTTGTTGGGTTATCTCACTAGCTGGTCCAGCAATATCAGGTACCTTTTTAATTAACCAATCTTAGGTACCTTGGTCCACCAATATTGTGAATAGGAGGATACAATCATACCAAAAAATTGGAGTTCTTTTTTTATCCCTTTTGGGTCATTAAGCCATGAAATGAGTTTTTCTTTTTTCAAAAAACAACGTTCTACCCAAGAAAATTCGTAAAGGGGACCTACGGATTGTAAATCCATATTGGCCCACAAACAGCACTAATGCCGAAACAGTGAGCCCACCAATACAACTACTGCCAAATCCAACAGCCATGCTAAGCACTTTAACTTCCATTAGAATCATAGTACATATTCCTTTTCAATCGGTTTTAGGAGTGATGCAAGGGCATAGAAGATTATAACCCACAAATTTGCATATTAAGTTCTGAAATTTTCTGCTCATTTTAATATCATGGAATGCTTTCTAATATTCTTCGTCCACTATCTGCAGATGCGTAAGCAAGATATTACTCGAGCATAACCCAAGTGACAAGGACATGATGGAGAGATTCAGCACCTAAAACTGAAAGGATAAGGTAGAGATAAAGTAAAGGTCGTAGATCAATTCCTATTCCAAACCAAGAATGAGTAAGACTATCCAGTGTCGACAGATAAAGCAAAGTTCGCAGATCATTTTCTTTCTAAAAATGGATTTGATTTAGACTCTTAGATGGAAAAATCAGGAAACCACAAGCTTAGAAATTTCTGGAGAGAAGAACGCATATAAAGTTAGTGTCATTGATTTGATAATTTTAACCTAATGAAATGACACGCGCAAGTGATATTTAACTTTCCATAGATTCACAGTATATATTCCTTTCAACTAATTTATCCTCTTTAAAAAAATTAGTTAATTTAGTTAATCATACTAAATATGTTAATTAATTATATTATTATTTTAAAATTATTATTTTCTTATTTTTCTATTCATTTAATTATTTTTCATTAATTTTTTAAGAAAAAATAATTAAGTAAAAGCATATAAAAAAATAATTAATACATATAGAAATTAAAAAAAGATCTTATAAAAAATAACAAATAAATTTTTAAAAATATCTTATAATTAGAGACATAAGCAGTATAACATATTGGATACAAGACAAGTTTTTTATTTTTTTAAAACAAAACATGAGATAGAGTAAATGCAACACCAACCAAAACCAAAGAAGATTGATGTCGAACCTTATTTATGATTTTTTTGAAAGACACAAAATCTTTATATATATATATATATATATATATATATATATATATATATATATATATATATATATATATATATAAGTGAGGAATTGTTGGAATTTTAATTTCCCGCTCAAAATAAGGTTAATATAGTAATTTTTAATTTTATTTTAGCTCATTGTTTATAGGCTAAAAGTATAATTTGCAGTGTTATTTTCAAATTTTAAATATTTTATTTAATTATATACATTGAAGATTTTTTCTGTTTTTTTATATTTTATGAATTTATAATATTTATTATTTATTATATTAAAATCATAATATTTTAAGGTGACATATAATATAATGTTTAATTAAATATTTTCTTTAAACTAATTTATATATATATATATATATATATATATATATATATATATTTACATATTTTGAAGATTTCTTTTTTGTTACCTAGAATTTTTATATTTTTTGAAATTATAATTTTATTATATTAAAGAAATTATAATATTTTAAGGTGATATATAATATACTGTTTAATTAAATAGTTTCTTTAAACTATTTTTCATATATCTAATGAATTAAAAAAATTAGTTACTATTGAATTATATATAATTTATTAGAAGAAATCAAAATATTTTTTTTCGATGACAAAATATTGAATTATATACTTTTAATGTTGAATAAAAATACACATAGCTTTTTTAATCAGAAATATATAAATTTATTTATCTATTTTTTAAATCTATTATAATACAATGAAGACAAGGATTGTGACTGAGATTTAAATATACCAATAATCATATCAAATTAATAATTTTATTGCGCGAAAACAAAATATATTATTGGTTTAATTTGATAGCTAAGAAATTCTTCAATCAAGTATAAATACAAATTTTAAAATAGTTATCTTTTGATTAAATTAACATTTAATGTTAATTTTAAAAATTAATACGTAACCAAAAAATTAATTCAAATATAAATGTATCCCAAAATTAAAATTTAATGTTAATTTGAAGTAACAACAACTCCTCGCACTCAATATATATATATATATATATATATATATATATATATATATATATATTAATTATTTATTATATCAAAATTATAATATTTTAAGATGACATATAATATACTGTTTAATTAAATAATTTTTTAAACCAAATTTGAAGATTTATTTTTTTATCTGATATTTTTATATTTTATGAATTTATAATATTTATTATATTAAAATTATAATTTTTTTAGGTGACATATAATACACTGTTTAGTTAAATATTTCTTTAAGCTATTTTTTATATATCTAATGAATTAAAAAAAATTAGTTACTGTTGAATTATATATAGTTTATTACATGAAATCAAAATATTTTTAATTGATACGTGTAATTGATAATATATACAAATATCTTTTGAAATTTTTACTAATTGATACGTGCGATTATAAAATATAAAAATATATTACGTTTATATCATTCATATAAAATAGGTAAATTACGTTTAACCTAAATGTATTAATACGTGCAATTAGTCCAATTTAAAATAAATAACAAAAAAGTGATATATTAAAATTGTGTGTTGTGAAACAATACGTGTAAAATGCTATTACTTCGTCTGCATTATTTTTAAACCAATTAGTGGCAGCACAAAAAAAATAAAAATTGGTACAATTGTTTTCTAAATTGGTTCAAAAGTCAGAGTCCTATATAATACCATTTTGATGACACACTTTATGTTTTATCTCCAACACTCAGTTTTCTTTTAAAATTCTTATGTGCAGTTGTGTTGTGGGTACATATTTTTTATATTGTTTTATTGTTATCATATAAAAATATAACACGTATTTTTTTTTTGCAATTTAATGGTGCCTAAAATTTCACTCATTGAAAAAATTAAGCCTACAACCATAGAATGGAGATTAAGAGTTCGAGTTATCAGACTGTGGAAGCAACCGAAATACAATAAACTTCAGCAGATTAAGAGTATTAAAATGAACTCCTTGTTGTAAAGATAATAAAAATTAGTATTCTACTCTTCTTTGTTATCAAAACAATAGTTTATGACACGGTAAAATCATTTTTAAAAAAAGTTGTATCTTATACCCCTTGTTAAAAAAACAATTTATTGTTATAACATATTAAAAAAATTGTTTTTGTATATGCATTTTCCCATTTTTTTTAATTTATGATTGAATTGAAAAAATGAAATGAATTATTATTTGTATTGTGAAACTGCCTATTCAATCATTAATATTTTGTCTATATCTTTTTTAAAACAGAATTGACGCATACAAACTTCTATCAAGCCGAACATATTATCTTATTTGATGGAAAACCTATTGGTTGTTAACCTTGATTGGAAATTCAAACCAACCAAGCATAAATATACATTGTCTTTTGTCAAGGCCACAAAGCTCACTCAGTTAGACACCGACAGTATACCAAAGGTCTATTTTGATTTTGTGACGTTTGCTGACATACTTTAGAAGAAATTTATGATCCATTTTATTTATAATTATGAAATATTTACATCATATTTATGATCATTTGTTTCAATTTCTCCTTTATCATGTTAATTTTCAAATGTCTCATGTTTCAAGGATTCAAGTTTCAGTTATTGTAGCCATTATTTGAGAAACTTGTTAGTAGTATTTATTATTCATTTATAAAACACAAAATAATGACCAAATAAAATTTTTTTTTTGTTTTTATTTTATCAACATCAAATTCATATGTATTATTTTAAGTTATCAGGTGTTCTTAATTCATCATCAATTTCATTTTCAAAATAAATATAACTCCCCAAAAACTATTTTTATCCATCCATGGGTCAAAAAACTAGTTTTATTAAATGAAAGAGCACAACAGTGATGGGTACACAAAGATTTTACAATAAAGCCCAATAAAGAAATGCCGAATCTTATTTATGTTGCTAACAAGATTATATTCTATGGTCATTTTTCATCCACAAAACCTTCGGAATATGATCAATTCCCCTTTCAAGCTGACAACCTATCAAGTACAAACAGGGTTTACTTCTAAACATAGGCTAGTATTCTAGTAGTGCAAGAATAACTTCCAAAAGAGTACATCCCACTAATACAAAATTTGAAATATAACTCGTAATGAAATCAGATAATTAAACAAATGTAAATTAATTACCGTATAATACCTAACCAATATATTTGCTTTCAGACACAATAAGCTCACGCAACAGAGTTGCATGAAAAGCACATTTAATCATACTCTAACTCATCAGGAGTGACTGGCCTTTTAAGAGGGATGATGGACTTCTTTTCAACATCTCAAGACAATGCCTTCCTCATATCTAAAAGCAAAGCATAAAATGACAATGAATAATTAGCAGCAAGAGCTTTGTTAAGAGAGAAAGAAGCAAAAACGAAAAACAAGAACTTAGAAGCATACCTAAACCATCTTCTTCCCCAGAATAGTAGCGTAGCACTCGTCGATAAATTACATAGCCAAGCTATGATGTCAATTAGAAAACTAATTAGTTAGCAACTCCAATTAGCATAAAAAAAATAGTTAGCAACTCCAATTAAAATCATAATGTAAGAAAATAAACCTTAATCTATATATCTCCTATCCCTATCGAATTCTAAACTATTGATATAACAAATCATAATATCCAATTTATACCAATACTATAAATTAAGACTTACATTCGGACTATACAAGAACATGTACGATTTCCAAGAGGTGAAATAAAGACTTTCTTATAGAGATAGAAATGTAAGGGCTAAGCCTTAAGCACTTACATTTTAATCTAGTTTTGGATGTGCTGTTTACCAAGGTCATACAAAATATTATCCCGAATTACATACTTTTGTAGATGATATAATTTTACTTTTTAATCTAGTCTTGGATGTGTAACCAAGGACACAAGATTATCCCTAATTGCATGATTTTTGCAAATGATGTAGCTTTGATTGAGAAATCAAAAGAAACCGTTAACTTAAAACTTGAACTTTGGAAACAAAAGGTTTTTACTTAACTAGGAGTAAGACACTATATATATTGCAATTTTAGCAAGAGACGAGGATTATGACTTGGAAGTAAAATTGGGAAATGATGTCATAACACATTTTTTAGTTTAAATATTTGGGATCAATATGATATGTAAGTTTGTCTTTCTGTTTCTTCCTCTTTCCCACCTAAATTCTATAACACAATACTACAAAATAATGGAGAAATTAATAAGAAGGTCACACACAAGATACAAGCTGGATGGCTAAAATGGAGAAAGACATCAAGCGTTATTTGTGATCACAAATGACCTACCAAACTCAGGTAAATTTTATCATACAATTATAGATTCAGTTATACTCTATGATAGTGAATAATGGGTTTTAAAGGGACAAGAAGATAAAAATAAGAGTTGCAGAAATAAGAATAATTAGATGGATGTGTGACCACACAAGAAAGGGCATGATATGGAATCCAGTGTTCTATTCTGTGATAGGTCACAAGGATTGTTGGGATTGACACAGAAAGAATATATTAATAAAGTATTAGAGATATTTAGAATGAAAAAGTGCTATCCAAGGATTGTTTCAATTTAGAAAGGGGACAAGTTTAGTCAAATGCAATGTCCTAAAAATGACTTGGAACGAAAGGAAATAGAGTCTATCCCCCTATGCATCATTGGTTGGGAGCTTGAGGTATGCCCAAACATGTACATGACCGGATGTTAATTTTGTCATAGGAATGTTGGGCCGATATCAAAGCAATCACAGAATAAAACACTGGAAAGCTACAAAGAAAGTTCTTCGGTATTTACAAGGCATCAAGGATTGCATGCTCACATATAGGAGGTCAGATCACCTTGAAGTGATTGACTACTCAGATTCAGACTATGCTAGATGCATGGACTCAAGGAAGCCTACATTTTTCTTTTGGTTGGAGGAGTGATATCATGGAAAAGTGCAATACAATCTGTAATTGCCCCTTCTACCAAGGAGCATAAGTTTGTGGCATGCTTTGAGGCCATAATTCAAGAATTGTGGTTGGGGAACTTTACTTCAAGGTTTGAAATTGTTAATAGTATAGCCAAACTGCTGAGAATTTATTGTGATAACTCCATAACTATTTTCTTCTCTAAGATGACAAATACTTGAAATGAGCAAAACACATGGATTTGGAGTATTTGTCAGTTAAAGAAGTGCAGAAATATGAAGTGTTAATTGAACATATTGGTACAAACTTAATGATAGTGGATCCGTTGACTAAAGGTTTACCACCCAAGACATTTGTTGACCATGTTGAAAGGATGGATATTATGGATAAGTTCTTGTTAACGATGTAATGTGATGTGTGTATGTGTGTATATATATATGCTTCATAGTGTTTTAGTCCAACATTTTGAACAACACAATTGAACTTCCCAAACCAAACTCGCGGGGACTATTTGAGCCCATAAAGAGAACATCAAAGTTTGCAAACCAATCCAAACTCCCCCTAAACAACAAAGTCAATTGATAGTTCCATATAATATTCTTCTAGTTCTCCATGAAGAAATACATTTTTTTATGTCCAACTAATGTAGTGGCCAATGACTAATAGCATCCATGGCAAGAAAAAGACTTACTAAAGCATTTTTTTGCCACAGGAGAAAAAGTATCACCATAGTCAAGACCATAGATTTGGGTATACCCTGTGGCAACTAGTCTAACATAAAGATGATTAACTTCTCCATTTGGATCAACATTAATAACATGAATCAATCTGCAACCAACATTTATCTTCTCGAGAAGGGAAAGAACTCCTAAGTACCACTATGCCTACATTCCATCAATTATGACTTGTTGCCATCCTAGATGATCAAGTGCATCACACATTTTTTGGAATTGAAATAGAAGATAAAGATATAAAGGAGAAATATGGAGGAGATAAACAATTATAGCATAAAAATTTGTAGATAGAATCAGGATTTTAGGGGATCGAATACAATTGGAAAATCAAAATTTGCATCAGGAAGCTGCATAGTAGGTTTGTTGAGTAGGACATGACCCACATGGTTCTATATGTAATGTTAGATGAACAACTCATGGGGACACTGATATGTGACAAGAGGTGATTGGACAACTTAGTTTAAACCTTGCTTGGAGCAACATCATGAATAGATTATCCCTATACAAGAAACAATACTGGACGATAAGAGTTGGACTCATTCAAAGAAGAGAAAAAACATAGTCTCTTCAAGAATGTGACATCTGCAGACATGTACGTTTATTGGCTAGAGAATCACAACTATATCCTTTTTGAAGTCTAGAATATCCAAGAATACATTTGAACAATAAGCTTATCTAAAATTGGAGAAACCTCATGATCGAAACAAGTGCATCCAAAACCATAGGCAACATGAAACAATGGTTCTTTAGGAAAGGGAATAGGGAACTTGATCATCAATAGATTAAGGCAGCATTCATTTTATTAGGTGCACATTTTGGAGAAGAATAAAGAACTATTACTAGCAATGTGATTAGAGGCACTTGAATTAATTCTCCATGGACTTTGACTATTATCAGATTAAGAGACACGGGTTATTGAGGCATGAAGGCTAGTGGCAAAAAACAACTAAGACTGCTTAACAGCCTTTATTTCAAGATATTTTTTATACACTCCTGAAAATTTTTGGTCAGATTTTTCAGACTTGGAGATGTCTACTGTATTCTCTTTGGGAAACCATGAAGAAAGAGAAAAACATGTGTCTTGAGTGTTTCTTTCACAATATGAACATTGAGGAGGACCACTTCTTCCACCTCATCCTCCCTCCTCTGTGATTTTCACAACTCCTGTAGGCAGCATTGCAGAAGATTAAACTGACTCAATTGAATTACCACCTATTTTTAGTGAAAACTTGAAGAAGCCAAGTAACCAAATCATCCACTCTTGACCAGTTAGAACTTGATCACAAACATGCTCATAATGTGGATGCATTCCATGAAGAACCAACACCATATAATGATTGTGAAGTTTCTTCTTTACACCTTCTAAAGTATCAGCTTCCAAATACATTTTTAATTTTTCAACAACAAAATGGGATTTAGAAACATATGGAATCATTTCATGATTGAATTCTTTAAGAGAGGCTAATTTTTGTAGAGTCATACAAACGTTGAATATCATTAGCAAGGACAGTTTGGGCCTTCTTCCAAGACAAATTACAGGTTTTGAAAGTTCTGAAGTTCGCTAAAAGTTTGGCTCAACAAATTGGCGTACCAAGGAACGGAGTCACAAAGTTCATAGTCAAGCTTTTTCCACTAACCACGATTTTTCTACTGAGACTTTATCACATGTCTTTCCAAATGATCAAGGTACTCCTGAACAAAGAAACCAAATTTCCACAGAAGCAGACCAGACTAGATAATTCTTTCCCAATATAGGAAAAATAGGACCATCACTTGTTGATTTTTCATATGCCATTCTGCTGAAACAGGGAGTTCAAAGAAAAGCAGCTTCAAGGGTATTTATTTAGAACCACTAACTACCCAAACAAGGATTTATGTGAGAAGTGTGACCCATAAAAGGTCCAATAGAGGCCAATAGAAATTCTGGAAGAGGCACAACGGCAATCCAATATGAGAAGGAACCACGGCGGGAAGGCAGAACACAACTTTCACAAGTCTGTCAGGACAGATACTGTGGCTGCATGCCTGCATGTGGTGGTACGTGGCTGAGAATCTGGACACCCTAGTTTAGAAACAGCTGGAAAATAAGGTATCCAGGCAGAGGTTCTATTGATAGTGGGAGACAGATGCTGAAAACTCATGGACACCGAGGTTTACTATTTAAAACTTCGTACCCCATTGCCCAGAGGCTCTTCGCTATGCGAAGGTATGGGGGAGGGATAATGTACGCAGCCTTACCCTTGCATATGCAAAGAGGCTGTTTCCGGATTCGAACCCATGACCAACAAGTCACCAAGGCACAACTTTACCGCTGCACCATGGGGGAGGGATAATGTACACCGAGGTTTACTATGACAGCATAAAAAGCAGGGGAGAACCAAACCCTCTGATACCAAGTTGAGAAGTAGAAATTCTAGGAATTCATGATTTGGATGGACTAAAGCTTACAAAATGTTCAAGTGATTAGCAATCGGGATATTTTATAAATACACACACAAACACACACTTCTGAATTAACTACATGTTATATTTACAAGAATAAATACAAGTGCGACTTCCTAAGTACATGAATCCAAAAAATAAATGAACCTAAGCTTTAAATGCATCTATTTCCAATAGATTTCTTGCAGTTCCCAACTAGAGAAATATCAATTATGATGATGTCATATCCTATAGTACAGAATACATGATTCACCAGAAAACCACCGGCAAAAGAAAAATCAAATAAGATTGTGTAAAGAGGACAGGAAATGTTTTAGAAACTTGAAAGATTAAAAGAAATCAAACATATACACGTCTTACATATTGTCACTGATGTCTTCCAGCAGATTCATAAGTTTTTTAGCTAACTGCTGCCTTCGATACTCTGGAGCAACGGTCACCGCAGTTACATGGCCATGCCAAGATTCTCCTTGCCCCTCAACTTTACCCATAACTACATCAATAACATTTGTGTTAATATCCTACCGTCTTCAAATAGAAGGTGATGATGAAATAAAGACTTAATCCACAGGAGATATAAGGTGGTTGGATGGTTAAGGGAGAACGGAAGAGGGGAAAGGTTGTGGGTTCGATCCCGTATGCTAACATTTGCTGAAAGAGACTTAATCAACAATTAGGCACATTATATCTGAACTTGCAAGAGAAACACAAGCTACGTTGCACTAGCCTATGCAAACAGCAGACGAAATCTAAATTGTCATTATCATGTTCTATATCAAGTCCCCAACTGTGAAGTGCATTGTATCATTCCTAAACATGTATATAGTTTAAACCACCAATTCCTGCTAAAGGCAACAAGCTGTTAAGCTACTGAAAACAAAACAATAATTCATTTCTCAGTCTCACTCCCTTGCTTCTATTTTGCACAACTTTTCCTTTTGAAAACGAAATCAACCTACTTAGCATTGGCATACAGTGATTTTTTAGATGAGAAAGCAAAGGCAAAGAAAGACTACTACTCACTGTAACCCATGATTCGATTTCCAGGGCCTTCGGCAACGTGGAAATAGCCGGGCCATCTTGCAAGATAGGTCATGTACCATCAGATGTTGAACTGAAACCATGAAGCAATTAAGCGAAGGCACCATCAGATGCAGTATCGAATGGAAAAGGGACCAAAAAAAATGTTTACGGTTTCGGTGAGATGGTCGAGATTGACGGCGGCAAAGCGAAGAAGATCGTTGCAGCAAAACCTGCGAATCGTCGTCATCTTCACAAACCCTCGCTCGCAGATCAGGTGTCGCGTGTCAGGTGTGTTCCACGTTCACTGGGTTGGATCAGTAAGGAAATAAAATAAAGTTAATTCATTTAATTTAATTATTTTTTTTATATATTACTTAATATTTAATTAGTTTGCTTTAAAATGAATTAAAAAAAAAGGAATCTACCTCCTCCAAGAAAACTCTTTTATAATCATTTCTTATCTTTATTATTTATTTTCTTAATATTATTATAATCATTAGATATTAAAAAAAATGAAAACAATAAAAAATAATTTTGTAAGAATTATTCTCGTAGTAAGAGTATCTTTTCTCGTAAAAAAAATATTTGGTTCAAGGCCAGAATTTTACCTAATATAATGCCTTCTTAATATTTGGTAAAGTTTCAAAAAAGAATTGTCAAAAAAGATTAACTTAGATTTAAACTCGTTTATCATAAAAAATATTAAACAAAATCTAAAAACCCATAAAAACATCAATTTATATTTTAAGTACCAATTCAAATTTAATATATTTTAATTTAGGTTACAATTTGATTCATTAACATTTTTTATATAATATAATTCTTCCTAGATTTTATTAGAAATATTTTCATTTAACTTTTTCTTTGTTTAAATGGGGGTTTATGGTGTTTTTTCATGGAAAATAGCTCATAATGCTCTAGTGACTAGAAGAGGATTATCTTATGAGAATCTTTGTTCTTTTTGTTGGTCAAGAGGTAGAGAACATTGAGCACGTTTTGAGGCTTTGTGTGGCAGCTAAGGAGGTTTGGAATGCCATACTCCCAGATGTTGTTTGAGCAAATTTTGGTTCTTGGCTGATCTCCAATTTAATTTCCAAGTTGCGGTGTAATGGACATAGCTAATCTTAATTTGTTTTTTGGTGTGGCTATTGAATATATTTGGAAAAATAGAAACTGCAGGATTTTCGAAAATAGAGTGGCAGGGGTGGTGGAGACTCTTTGAGCATTGTGCAGAATAGGAGGCTTCAATTGTCTCCTTCGATGGTTCCTTGTGAGTTCCCAAATCCTATAAAATCCGATGATAATAACCATGCAAAATGGAGATAAGTAAATCCGTCCTTGTTCCGGCCAGTTGCCATCCCTGGCCCCAACCCCTTTCATTTTTAAATTTTTTTTGTCTCCCAAAACGCGGTCGTTCTATTGTTCTTCCTCTACAACGGTGTTTATAGTTTAACCCAAATTACCGAATTCTGATCGGATCATCTCTAAACCCTAGATGGACCTTCTGAAGCAAGAGCTTCTCAAGAAGCGCCAATCCCTGGCGCAAGACACCGGCGGCAAGAAATTCTTCAAGCGCTCCGAGATCCAGCAGAAGGAAATCCAAAAACTCCGCCAGCAAGAGAAGCGCGAATTGGAAGCCAAGTCACTAAAGCGCCTCGCAACATCCTCCGACACCGCCGCCACCGCCCCGTCCTCTTCATCCACCGCCTCCTCCTCGGCCTCGTCCACTATCGCCTCCGCCTCCGCCTCCCTCACCGACGAGCAAAACATCGACAACCTCGTGCTCCCGAAACCCGAGGTCATCCGCCGCCTCCGCTTCCTGAAGCAGCCGGTCACGCTCTTCGGAGAAGACGATGACGCCAGGCTGGACCGCCTCAAGTACGTCCTCAAGGCCGGCGTCTTCGAGGTCGACAGCGACATGACGGAGGGGCAGACCAACGATTTCCTGCGAGATATTGCGGAGCTGAGGAAGCGCCAGAAGACCGGGATCCTCGGCGAGAGGAAGCGCCAGAAGGCCGACGACGGTGCCGCTCAGGACCGTGAGGGTGGAGCCGGAGATGATGACTTGAGCGACTGCGGCAGCTCCGAAGGTGCCGAAGCGGACAAGGACTTGAAGCGGATGAAGGCGAATTTCGAGGAGCTTTGCGATGAGGATAAGATTCTGGTGTTTTTCAAGAAGCTGTTGAATGAGTGGAAGCAGGAGTTGCGCGAGATGCCTGAGGCGGAGAAGCGCACGGCCAAGGGGAAGTCCATGGTTGCCACGTTTAAGCAGTGTGCGCGTTACTTGAATCCGCTGTTTAAGTTTTGCAGGAAGAAGGTGAGTTTTCTTTTTTTTACCTCTTGGTTTATGTTATCTTTGAATTTTGTTTGGCATTGCGGATTAGTTGTGTGTTGGAGATCGCACGTCAACTAGATATGACCAAATTAAAGTACATAAGTGGGGGCAATGTAGGATTGAGGTAGACTCAAACCCAAATTTTAAGATCATATTAGAATTTATCTTAGATAGTGTTAGTAATTTGTTTTAGTTTAATAGAATATTCTGAAGTGTAAAGCAATTTTGAATCAAGAGAGATGGAGAAGTAAGCTGTTGTCATTGTATTGTGTCTTCGGAGAACTGTATGCATGACATCTAGGTGTTGGCTAGAGTCTGTTGTGATAGTATCTTCTATTATGATTTTTGGAATGGTTGGAGTGTAAGTAAGACCATTCTGAGGTCATATGTATGAATCTGCACCATCGTTGTCAATTGTGCGCCATAGTGGAGAGTAGCAGAGCGGGTCATCCCTAGACTACTTATAGGATTCAAATAGTGGAGCGTGGCCAAAATAGCTGCTTTTCACGGGCTATAGCTTTGCTATCATGTTATGGGCTTCAAAAACACATTTTTACTCCTGAAATGCTGAAAGAAGGTTGTTTAGTTTGGATAGAATTGTGAATTCTCCCCCATTTTCCCACACATTTTTGCTTCAGAAACATAATAGGATTTGAAATCCTTCTTCCTTGACCATTCCACTTAAAGTTACCTCTGTTCCTCCACATTTTACACGATTTATTTTTCCTGTTTTTTTCCTTTAGACTTCATAGTTCTCATTTGCTTCTTTTTTTTTTTTTTTATCTAATTCATTATGCTCTTTTTCTATTAATGTCACCATCATCTTTAATTTCTTGACTTCATTACAATGTTCTTATTGCTTCTAGATTGATGGTGAATGTGTGTAATCTATGACTTATTATTTATCAGTTTTTTAGGGAAAATAATTATTATTTTCCTCCCAAAAATCTTTTTCAAGAAGCTCCAAAGAAAAATCATATTTGCCCCCAAAATAAGCTGATCCAAACACATGCCAAAATGGAGACTAAGTGGCGTGATTGATTGATATAGCCAACTTTTCTAGTTGGATTAGGATTTTTGTTATTGTTGAAAACTTGAAACTGGGAGTCTAGGACAGGTAAGGTATGCATATTTTTGTTGGTGTAAAAATTGTTGTGTAGGTGTAGTCCTTGATGTTGATGAACAGAATTTAATGACCAGAAATGACAATAAAACTGCATTAATGGTTGATTATCCCACACCTCCCTCTAATCTAGCAATCGTGTTGAGAAACTTCAATGGTAATAGTTTAGCCAAACTATTTAGCTTGATCATATTATGGTTAGTTTCTACTTTTAAAAAATATGATATTATGCTTAGTCTTGATCATTCTATAGGATCATGCACAATCAGAGCCTAAAAATGATATTTTGTCGGGGAAGTAATAGTATAGTAAATCCCTTTAGAAGGCTATATTCCTTGTTTTAGTGCATACTACTGTTTCAAAGTAATGGATTTTGTTTGAGTAGCAAGCTTAAAATTTTATTGTTGATAAGATATGTGTCAGTGTTGCATGTTTTCTGAAGCATTAAACTAATGGAATGTATGCGGTTACAGGTTCTTCCGGATGACATTCGCCAGGCGCTATTGCTGATGGTTGAATGCTGTATGAAGAGAGATTATCTAGCTGCAATGGACCATTATATCAAGCTGGCCATTGGGAATGCACCCTGGCCTATTGGTGTCACTATGGTTGGTATTCACGAAAGATCTGCCCGTGAAAAGATCTACACCAACAGTGTTGCTCACATCATGAATGATGAGACCACTCGCAAGTACTTGCAATCTGTGAAGAGATTAATGACATTTTGCCAACGCCGTTATCCGACATTGCCTTCTAAAGCTGTTGAGTTCAATAGTTTGGCAAATGGCAGTGATTTGCATTCACTTCTAGCAGAAGAGAGATTTAGTGGGGGCAATCAGGCTTCTGAAGAGAGGCTTAGGATAATGCCTGCTCCAAGAGACATCTAGTTTTTAATGTTTTGCTGAAATGACATCATCGTATGATGCATACTATATATGTTTAATTGCTAGATACAGTCTGTTTGTGTCTCTTATTGATTGTATAAAAGGAAATGCATCTTTTAAAATGGCGAAAACATGTAAAATTCTGATGGTGTCTTCAAAGAGGCTGTTGCTTCCTGCAACACCAAGTTGTTTCGGGCATCCTTTTCAGAACGTTTTTTTTCTTTACTTTTCGGATTGGTCATTTTGGAAGCCAAAATTTCTAAATGTACTTTTATATTTAAGAAGTAAAAAAAGAGGTGCAGGAAACAGCCAAGTGTTGGAAGCGACAACCATTAAAAGATTAATTTATTTGTTTGGATTGTTATTTTTTGTTTTGTGACCAAGAGGCATTAAGGGCTTTTATTTGGTTTCCAATCAATTTTCCTCCGGGGATGAGCCTTTTTTTTTTTTTTGAAAGAAAGTGGTACGTCAAAAAATTTAAGGCTTAACTATCTTAAAAGTCACATACTATGATTTATGATTGGTTATCAGTTTTAAAAAACTTGACTGTATGATCATTAAACTCATAAAAGAATTAAAATTGCATTTTGATCATTACTTTTCGTGCATCCAATTGGTTGCTTAGTAAACATAAGAAAAAGGGAGAAATTTGGCGTATCTATAAATTGTTTAAGTGAGTGTCTTTATTTAAACAGCTGTCAGAAAGCACCGAAGATTGTAGATGTAATCAAAATCAAAATAAAACTACATTCACTTTATGTAATCTCCATCTGTCAAAGTTTCATTAGGAGCTGTGCAGACAAGAATTTTTATTTTGGTTGTGCATGACTAAACAAATGGGACTCAACTGATGGATCATATGTCATGCTGAAGGAGAGGGGTAAAATAACATAAAGCGTTGCCCGAGAAGCAACCAACAAAGGACAGGAAAAAAGATAAGAAAAATAATTTTTTAAAATCATGTTACTGTTTTGTTGATTAATGTGAAATATCACTTATTTTGATGATTAATCTTAATCATAAAACTTGATTAGTAATTTTTAGTAAAATCTTACCTTTGAATTATGTTCTGTTCATGACATTTCATGGAAGTGAGACATTAACCAAGGATCGGAATCCAGTTTTACTGTGAACGGGACGGTGTAGAAAAAAGATTCTTTTAAAAAAAGAAAAACTTTTTGTAGGGAGGTGTACAGATGGAGTGAGGTGAGCCATGTGATGGTCCACGTGGCGCTAAGGCGAGAAGCACCGGCACTGAAACGCATAGGATCTATCTGCAGCGGTACATAGCCATAGGCAGAGAGAGAGGGTGAGGGTCGTGTGAATGTGAAGAAACCAAACAAAAACGAAACGAAACGAAACGAAACGAAACGAAACCACTCACTCGTGTGTGTTGGTGGGTAGTGTGCTTGCTACTATACCATGGATTCCCATTCCCCTGTTCTCACCTCAACGACGTCGTTGTCGTCAATGTCGAAGCGTCCGTGTCCGTCCCAAAACCCTAGAGCGGAGAACCTGGGAGAGGTGGAGCGTCGGCTTGAGGCGTTTCTCTCCCTCTCGGACGTGGCTTCTCTCTCCCTTGATCTCTCCTTCGAGAGGCTCCTCCAATCGGTCCCCTCCGACGCCGACTCCGATCTCATCGATCGCGCCCTCAAAATGGCCTCTCTCCTCCTCGACGCCGCCAAACACTCCTCCCGCAAACGCGCTTCCAACCACAATTCCCTCTCCTGGCCCCTCCCTCCCGACCTCACCATCAAGGTCACTCTCACTTTCCTTTTTCATTTCCCTCACCTCTAATTTTTTAATGCCACCTTACTATACCTGTTTGTTTTCAATTAATCTGTTTTCGTTTCAATTTCAATGTAATAATAATAATAATAATAATAATCATGTTATGCTACGCTTCAAATGTTGCTCGTAAAGAGTAGCGCTTTTCCTCTGTTTCCCCTTGCTGTAGATTCGTGCTTTTGCGTTTCGTGTTGCTGAGCTAATTAATTAAGTCGGTGGATGTGTTGTTTCAACGCTGTTGATTTTTCCCCTTTTTCTCAGGGAAGCGTTTTCTTTATATTATGGAAATGGTTTTTATTGAATATAATAGGATTCGAGTTTTCTCTAAGTATCGAGTACAACAATGCTCTACATCAATGAAGTGCTTGTGGAGGAACATGCAGAGCACGAGTCTATGGGTGCATTTTGTTTCACGAAAAGATTGAAATTTCCATTGCTTATTATGGGGAACTACCGTAGGTTTTAAACGTGCTTCTGCGTGGAAGTGATGAGTAAGCTCTCTCTGGGTACTGATTCTGATCTCGTTGTACAGGTGTTCTCGATGCTTGATACCCAGAGCCTGTGCTATGCTTCGGCTGCTTGTTCACTGTTTAGCAAATGTGCTAAAGATCCTATGTGCTATGCAAATCTTGATTTGACGACGCTGGTTCCGAAGGTTAACAATGCAGTTGTTGCCACGATGGTTCAGCGAGCTGGAAAGGCACTAAGGTATGAAAATGTCCTTTCCGTGCTATGTTTTTTTGTTCCTGAGCAAACTTTGATCAACTGCACACCTGGTGGTTTTGGTGTATAGTATTTGACAGTACAAAATGAATCACCTATTGCACTTGAGCTGACCAAAGTGTGTGGGGGAAGGGGGGGTGCTTACATTTCATCACTGATTGTCTTTATCTGCTCCTATTAGAATTTGTAGAACTAGTTTTATCATTTGAAGTGTATATTACCATGTAAACTTTGTTAACTCTTTCAACCGTAAAAAATATCTTAGCTTGTGTTAAGTGTTAACTTCTTGGGCCAGCATTAGAATGTGATCTTTCTTCTTTTTTTTTCCATGTGTCATTATTTTCTCACAGAAATCTATTTTAATTCTTTTAATAAGGTCTCTTAAGCTTGGTGTTGTCCCTGGCGCTACTACTTCACTTGGATCTTGTCCACCATTTGCTTGTACCATCAGAAATGCTATTGTAGAAGTATCTAACTTTTCATGGAATGATAAGAGATCTCGACAAGGGAGAGAGTCATCCATTCTCACAAGATGCTGTTTAAGCCCTTTAAGTGGGGATGGCGGTGCCCCAGGGTATGTTTTTTCATGGACTTCAGTATTCAGTATGTTTGGGTGACTTGTTTTGAATGGGCTCTTACATTTTGTTTTTGTAGGGCTCTTTTGAGAAAGTTGCACTTGTACAATATCGAGAGAATGGATAATGCATCCCTTGGTGCAGCATTGTCAGCATGCCCTTCTCTCCTTGATTTGGAAATTGTTGGGCTGTAAGTTTATTTCCTTCAACTCTTGTTCTTTCCCTTCTTTTCATTATAAGCATTGTCTCACTGCTACTGGATTTATGGTATGAAAATGTCATTGGTTAAATTAAAGTGTGTTAAACATGAAGAAAATGGAACTCTTTTTATGATCAGTGCAGTTTCCTATGATCTGGAGTATGTACTATTTTAAATTCCATCTGCCACATTTAGGCTGGGAATTCTGGTTGAATTTGACCAGGAATAGAACGAAAAATGATAAAAAGACTGATGTATTTTCAGTAGACCTCTGAAGTGGTCCAGAGGTAGACAGTGATACACTATGAAGAATTCTCACATGTAAGTCATGTCATACTAGCAACTCTTCTTCCACATGAGCAATGCGTGAAAAATACAAAAAATCCTTAGACTGTGTCTTCAATTCCCAATTGTCTGTCAATACTTTGGGCAAGTGTCAAGCACTGTAGGAGCCTGATACAGCCTTCTTCAGCCAAATGTCATGGAATATAGGTTGAAGTCTTCTTGTGGCAGGTAATTGCAGCATGTAAGCAATCTCCCCGTTCTCTTGGATTGCTTGATAGGGCCCATTGAATCTTGGACCGAGTTTCTCATTTCTTTGCTGGGCCAAGAATTAAAACCTATAGGGCCAGCCGGCCAGGCCATCTGTTCTCCTACCTGCAAATCCTCTCTTCTCATCGGTTTGCTGCATTATGCTGTGCTGAGCTTGATGTTAATTATCCTTTGACTCATCCAAAATTAAGTCCCTTGTAGTAGAGATTAGAGAGCTGGTTCCTACTTCATAGTCCATGATTGAGGGAAATGTATACCCTCTAAAGACTAAGGTAGGGTCCCTTCCATACAAGGCTCTAAAGGGTGTTGTTTGTGTTGAACCAACATTCAGCCCAACTCAATGATTGTGGCCACTGCTTATACATACCTTGTGAAACAGCTTAAATATCCAAACATCTATTTACCATCTTAGTTTGCCCATCCATTTGTGGATGCTAAGCATTGCTGTACTTTCGGATTTTAGTTTCCACTCGCTTAAATAATTTTGACTAGAAATGCCTGAGCAAGATATGGTTCCTAATGGAAGTAGGGAACATGTAATGCCTTACTATTTCATATATAAAAATATGGGCTATCTCCTTGGCCATGAAAGGATGAGCTAAAGCCAAAAAATGGGCATATTTGGGCAGTCTATCCTCCATGCCAAGGTGTTATCCTTGAGCTTGGCGGTGGATAGACCATTGATGAAATCCATGGAGACATCACTCCACATTTGGGTCAGAGTAGGCAATGGCTGCAGGAGACTGGTGAGGGACTGGTTTTGATGCTTATCTTGTGTACTTCACATTCGGCTATAAACTGCTGGATATCTTTCTTCGGTCCTTTTCAATAGACAACCCCAGATATTCTCTTAGATGTTATGATATCTGAACAGACCTAAGTGTCCTCCTATGGTTTGTGAATTCTGATAGCAGCAAAGGAATTCTAGCAAAAGTCCTTGGGATAACTAACTTGCCTTGTAAAATAACCTGCCATCTTCAAAGCATAGAACTTGGGGTTGTGCAATTAGATCTTTTATGAACTGATGTAATTTGACATTAGTCTTGTAAAAAGGAGAGAAACTGAGGGATATTTGGACTGAACCGTGTATCTAAGTACACAACGGATGCTCCTTTATATAGATTAATTAATTAATTATAGGAGATATTGTTCGTATAATTCTGAAGATATTCTAATTATAGGAGATATTGTTCGCATTAGGAGGATGACCACTGCGCTGGAAGTCGATGTCAAAACTGGCGCCAGATGCGCTGGTTCAAGGCGCTGTTTGCCTAAGTCAGGCACAAAAAAGAGGATGCACGTGAGGGCATGTCAGATCTTCGATGTGGCCACCATCACCACCGTTGTGTAGATCGGTAGGTGGCAATTTGAGTGATGGGGTCATTGGTCGGAAAGGTCACCAGAAAAAGATAAGTGGCGTTGGAACTTGGAGAAATGTGAAATAAGTTGCTGGAAAAGGAGATAGGGTTATCATAAGAAGGGTAGCGAGCACTGACTTTTTGTTATTCCCTCTACCTAGTTTTAGATACCATGTAAAATAAGAGAAAATATAGAGGGATAATAGGCTGAAAATCATGTATCTGAGTACACAGCAGATGCTCCTTTATATAGATTAATTACAATTAATACAATTAATTATAGGAGGTATTGTTCGTATAATTCTGATATGATAATAAAGACAGAATATGAAATTGATCCTATTTTGATTGTCAACAAGTCTGAACTTCCTCCACTTGTTCCTGTTCAATGAAATGGACTCTTGAGATGGTAGTTCATCTTCCATAAAAGTGAAGCTGCTACCTGGTTGTCATTTCCAGGATAATAGTGGATTTCAAAAGTCAAAGCCTAGGAGTTCAGAGGTTCATTTGTGTTGGTCTTCACCCATTAATCTCTCCAGTCAGTTAGGAATTTTGAACTCCTTCAATGGGGAATAATATTGTCACTTCTGGACTGTAATCACTTTAGCCATCAATTTTTCATGAACTGACTTTAATGAGCTTTCATGCTATATTATTTCTCTTATCCCTTTGCTGGTTGTATCCATTTCCTCAATTAAGTCTCTTGAGAAATTTGGCATGGCAAGTATTGACATGGACATCATGGCTGATCATAAAGTTTCAAAGGTCTGTTGTGCCTCTTGACACTTGAGATCAATGAAACTTGCCTTTTTATTTTTCAATAATTTTGTAAAGGGATTTACTATTTTCCCATAATTCCATGCTAATTTTTTGTAGTACTCCATGAATCCCAAAAATCCCCTGAACCTTTTGAAAGTCCTTAAACATGAAGAAAATGGAACTCAGATCAGTTTAACTTCGTATGATCTAGAATATGAATTATTTTAAATTCCATCTGCCATAGTTAGGCTGGGAATTCTTTCTGCTGAGTTGTGACTATGAACTTGGTTGGTTTTATAGCAATATCTCTTCTTTTAAACTCTGTTGCGAACAAGTGAATAGCATTCAATGTGTATCTGTATCTGTGACTTCACATATTTTCCACTAATTCATTTCTTTTGAAAGAGAAGGTTGTTTCTAAATTGTATTTGTTGATGGTTTTTTTTTTCTCTCTTGAACTGCTAGCCATGTTGAGCTGAGGCAAACATTAATGTCAGTTAGTGCAAACTGCCACTTGATAGAGCGTTTGTTTTTTGAGTCTTCTAAAACAGGTAACTCACTTTCTCAGCTATATTTTACTTTTTAGGGCTTTTGATATCTCTACTTATGTTTTTTTGATTATCAGGTAGAGATGACAGCTTGAAAGCGCAAACCTGTTTTGAGCTGGTAAACAATTGTCCTCATCTAACTTCTTTATCCCTTAGAGGGTTTAAGCTACACGATTGCAAAGTTCGCGTCCTGGTTAAGGTATGTTTTCATGAAAGTATCAATTTTCAATGTACTATGTTTCAAGTTCTTATTCCCAAACCTATTTTGCATTGTGCATTGTGCATCCATTGGAGCTTTTGTTAACTATGACAATCTCTTGTTAATTGAGAGAATTTTCCTTTTATTAATTTTATTCATTACAAGATACATGTTTCCCTCAATATGTAGTGTTCAATTTCTGCATTTTACTTTAGTTGTACTCAACTTTAGTTTTTATTTATTTTTGTTGTCTTTGCACTTTTTACACCCAAAGATTATCTTGAGTTCAAGTTAGAGGCATTATGGTGAACTTTTGCTGCTTGTAACTTACCTGTTATCATGGAGTGTAGAGTATGTGCGGATGTTTTATAATAATACAATTATTTATGAGCTTAAATCCATTTACTGCATTTCGATTATCAAAAACTGGTGGGAAAATTTAATTTTTGAATAACAATTTTGCAATATTACATGCTACATAATACATATCGGTGATCATTTTGATGCTTTCAGGGAAAAGTGAGGGCAGCTTATCTTAATGTTCTTTTGATGAGTGATTTGAAGACTACCATTTTGTTTTTGAAGTTCAGTTGATTAATTTTAAACTAGATGGCATTCTCCTAATTTTCCTATTTATTATTGAAGTAAAAGAAAAGCCCCATGTTCTCAGAGTTATTAATTCCAAACTTCATGTGCAGGGATTTAGGAAACTGAAATATGTTGATTTTTCAACATCCTATTCAATCACTGGTAACTTCTTAAGGTCAGTTGTTTCCAACAAGGCTTTGCTAGAGCCTGTCTGATTCTGTTGATCAGTTGAGATTTATTAAAAATACTAAAACCTTTATTTTCCAGAAACCTTGGAAGCTGCAATGGTGGGAACTTACTTGAGGTCTTAATTTTAAGGGATTGCATGCATCTCAAAGAGGTAATATTTTTAATACATTTCTACTTTTTTTCCCTTTTCCACCCAATTGCCTCTGAACTGAAATACTAATACTTTGTGCAGATGGAAGTCGCTAAGCTACTGACTGCAATTCTTGCAGGAGATTTCAAATTGCTTGTACATCTTGTGGGTATATAGAAATATATTTACCTTGCTAAAATAAGAGTGAAGTTTGTGCTAGACTCTCAATTTTGATTTTTGTTGTCACTTTTTCCTTTAATCAGGACATATCCAATAGGGAAGGCTTAGCATCTGAGGCTGACTGGTATCACAGGTGCTACAACTCTAGGTAATGATTGTCATCTATGGATGTGTTACTTCGACTTTCTAAATGGCTTATTTTTTAATTCTTTATTTATTTACAAATTTGGGGCTGTGTTCCAGTATTATGCCTATAAAACAGGTTTTGGAAGCAAGACCTGATATGTGTCTGGTGGCTGAATATCCATCAGCAGAAGGAAGGTTAGATAGTTTTCACTTTTAGAGTATTTTGGATTTTGGTGCACTTAATTTCTTGCAGGCGGAGGGATTTTTTCTTTCATTCTAAAGGTCACCAATTGTTTGTGTTTCTGGATTGTCTTGCAGTTACATCGAGACATTCGATGCTGATATGAACAGCGAGATAAGTTTGCCATCACAATTGAGCAGCCACACGTCAGATGGATCAATTTTTATGAGTACATCTGAAAGCAGCTACAATAGTGATCAAGGAAGTGGCAATGAGGATGGTCAAGATGCCAACTATGTGATATATGAGGAAAGCTCAGATGAGATTGACTTTTTGTCCCTCTAGGGAATCCTCCTTGTGAGGCATCAGTTTAGAAGGACAATAATCTAGTGAACTTGGTACTCTCTCATTGTCTCTGTGGATGCGGGTGCACTTGTGTGTGTTGGGGGAGGGGGGTTACAAGTTGATTTCTAATGTATAAAAGCACTGGTGCCTTGAGGTCATTAGTGAAGAAAACAAAACTAGGAAGTAATTATTGAAAAAGAAAGAATTTATTATATAATAAATACAAAAATCATTTAATACTTGTTTAAGGAATTAGAAATATTTAATAGGGTGTAATAAATACTCCTTCACCATTGTCCTCAATATACTTGCTTGACCCTTTAATAAAAGCATTTTACTAGGATAGATTAGCTTTGCTTTTAGGTTTTGACTTTGGACAACTATGCACTATGAACAAGTTTGAAAGCTTACGTAGAATATGATGTTTTGGAGATTGTCATGGTTGGCACGTGACAAGTTTTGCTGTCTAGTATCCCATATTGGAAATTGGAGATACCTAACACGTTTGTGTCCACAAAAAGGGATGTTACAATACAGTTTGATGCTTTGAAATTAATTCCTGCTGTGTTTTTTTCCTTCTAAACTCAATGTTTGTTCGCCTCTTGGCGTTTCTTAATATTGTGTTTTGAATTTATGGACTAGGGGAGCGGTAGGGGAAGAACGATGCCACAGGATGGATGTCAATATGGATCCTGGATTTTTCAACTTTCATTTTGTCCTTCTCTGTGTTTTGAAGTTCTTCATTTTGTTTTCAATCTGGGAGGACAATTGGAGATCAGTTGCAATTTTTTAAAAGTTGGCCTCTGTTTCCATATTTGCAGAAACGTAAATATACTGCTGCTCCATCCCACTAGCTCCCCCCCAAAAAAGAGGTTATTTTCCCTCGGCATCAATCCATAGTGCCGGGATTTATTTTTGGTTCTAATGTAGGAGAGGTCTTGAGTTATGATGTATCTTGTATCCTTTTTTTAGTTAATTCGCAAATAAAAATTATGTAAACAATTATTTGTTTACTTTTTATTAGTAATAATGGGAGATGGCCAGGTCATGGATCATTTCATGATGAATGAACATGCCCTCCGTTGATGAAACACATTCCTGTTCGTGAGAGGTGACATCCTTGAAAAATGTAACTCGCACTTGTTGCATCGTTGCGTGTAGGTATAATACACAAATTATGTAAGTGATGTAATAAAATTCTTCCTACTGGCTCCTAAACTTGACAAAATTACTTGAACTTACAGTAATTACATATGAAACTGCTCTCTGATCTGATGACTTTCCAATTCTTAGCATTGCAAAAACGGATAGTTGGCATGTCAGGTTCCAATATTTGAACAGTTTCGGGTTTTCATAAAACTCAGTTTTTTAGTCGACTTTATATTACATTTTAGATTCTCGACTTAATTCCATGTCTTTAAAAGAAAAAAACGCCCATGTCAGGATATTTTAAAACCAATGAAAGATGATTTTTTCTACTTATTTACATATTAATTTTCATATACTGTTTGCATAAGAGTTTTATACTATTAAATTAATTAAAACTAATGTAGTTATGATTTGTAAGAGTTTAATTGTACAAATTAACAAACTATATATATCGTTTTATGATTAAGTGACAGTATAATTTTGTTTTAAATGGTGCATACACTATTTTTTTCTATTATATTTACTTTGACTATGCAGTTTGTTTTAAAATGTGTAAATAGTCGAAATATTAACCATGTAAAGAGATTTTACGCCCCATCTAATTCTAAATCATCTAATTCTAAATCATCATGTAGATTAAGTTTTTGTTCATTTTTATAATAATTATTTTAAATGTTATATTAACATTAATTTTTATTGGTTGTCAGTGTAATTTTATGTTAATAGTGCATAGTCATTAAATATATATATATATATATATATATATATATATATATATATATATATATATATATATATATATATATTATAAAATTCTATTTAATATCTAATGTGATGTTTGTTTTAATTTAATTTTAGGAAAAGAATTGTTTTTTAAAGTTATTTTTGAAAATTTTATTTATGCAAAAAGTGTCATAATTATGTTTTAATTTTTGTAGGACCATTTTGTTAATAAATTTGTAATGTTTAATGATCAATTTAATATTAAATTATAAAACAAGACATAATACTTGCATTTTTTTATACAATATTAAATCAAAATTATCATTCTTTCATGACTAAATTGTTATTATTTTATAATTTCAAAAATAAAAGTGACTATTTATGTTTGTTTTTACATGAGTCTTTTTAGCCTTAACTCATGTGTTAGTTACACTTAAGTGATGTAAGTATTCTTTATAGTTATAATTAGAAATGTATGTTAGGTCTAGACTATCCATTAATCACTGAACGACCTATCATACCTTCAATTTTGATGTTTATAAAATTATAAATTATCAATAAATTAATGAGTTGTTGTTAAGTGAGTAGGACCAAGTTCATAAAAAAGCTTACCTGTTATTTTAACATCTACAACTCTAGTAAGTGGCATCCATACTTAAAGTGAAAAACAATTTTATAAGATATATTGAGTGTCCAACGCTTTGTTAAATAATTGCATTCACTTATTGTGAACCAAGTTCATAAAAAAGCTTACCTGTTATTTTAACATCTACAACTCTAGTAAGTGGCATCCATACTTAAAGTGAAAAACAATTTTATAAGATATATTGAGTGTCCAACGCTTTGTTAAATAATTGCATTCACTTATTGTGAAAATTAGTGTTTTCACACAGAACTGTTTTTAGTTATATCCAATGAACTTTAAATTATATGTACACTTATTTTATATCCTCACAAATGACGTCCAACAAGGTACTAAAGGATTATAAGGGAAGTGTACGATCTCGCTTTTCAAATTCCAACTTTACCTCTATTTATTTGAATTGCTAACATTTGAAATTTAAGAAAAAAATAAAATAGAAGAGAATATAAGGTATTTGTAGAATATTTCTCAAAGGTCATTTTCGTTGCAAAAGAGGAGCACATGCAATTATCAATACTTTTATTTCCATCATTGTCATTCAGAGCGCATCACATGTTTCACCTCTAACTATGAGACAACAGACATATCAATACTCAACACTGATGCTGTGATGAATCTTTCAGTAAAGTCTATAAAAGACGTTTGTTTTTTTAGAAACAAGTGTCGAAAAACAATTAAGTGAAAAACGAGCACAAGTTGTCTGAAGCAAACGCTACATATTTTGAGTGGACGATATATTTTGCACTTGATCTTCTTTACTCTTTTCTAAGTAAAGTTATTTGTATCCGAGCTTAATTGTTTATTCACTCTTAGTGTTGTTAAATTATTATATTCATTTAAACTTTTGTTTGTGAAAACAAAAAATGATTTAATGTTAAACAATACTTAGGTGATCTTAAATTTAAGGAGAGTCTAAGGGTGTGTTAGAAGTGACAAAGAGAATATTTGTATAGTCAGGAGTAACAAGACAAAATACTTGTTTGTAATCGAAGTTTTGATTAGTAAAATTTTTTACAATCGTGTAAAAGAAAACTAGCGTAACTTAATTTGAATAAATCAGTCTAAATCAAATTTTTTTACATCTCTTTTAAATAATTTTATTGAATATTCTTTAAGCTTATCTCAATACATTTTTCTCAGCAAGTCTTTATCTGAAAAATCTTTGTAAAAATATTGATTTAGTATTACTAAACGACTAAACTTGATTTTTTTTATTGAACTTGTTTTTCTTATAAGTGGATAACACTATTGCATCTATCTTTATGAGCTTGTGATAAAAGTTTTTATTTGCAAAAAATTATTATTTTTGATGAACACTATTCAATTCCCTTTGGCATCAATCCCAGTGACTCCAAAGGTAAAGAGCCTTCGTTCTTGGACGAAAATGGCGTGGTCAACGACATGGAGGGTTACCTCGACTACGACTCTGTCTGGGACACTAAACCCTCTTGGTAAGCTTTCCCTTTTCCCTTCTCTTCTTCCTCACCATTAATATATAATCCACACCATCAATTTTTTTAATCCCTAAAATTGACAAAATGAAATAAAATAAGTATGTTGGACTCCTCAGTTATTGGAATTGTACATTAATATTGGACATTTGAAAACATAATATAACATTCTTTTTATGATATTTAGTAAACTTGCTTGGTTGTTTATCCTTTCTCGTATTCTGTTTATGTGTCAACCCTGGACAATAGCGCTGACGGGGGTATCAATTATTGCCATTAGTTGGTTGTTTTTACATTCGGTGATAATCACTTCACTCATTTCCTCCCTAATTTGTGCATGGTGGTATATTGTAATAAGACAAATTAAGGAGAAGGAAATAGATGTTGCTGAGTCATCAATTCAAGTGTGTAAGGGCCCACATGGAATGCAAGAGGATAATTCTGTTATGCATGATCCGGAATTACAGGGAATGCGCAAAAGCACCAGAGCACGCAAGGCCAACAACCAATTGAAGGATTTCGTTACTTCTTGAGTAGTTAAATAGAAGAGCTAAGGGTACTTAGGGAATATCGTGTGAATTGTGAATCTAATTTCTCTCTCCCAAAAACTTTCCCTGTATTCACAGCTTGTACTGCAAATCCCTCTACAATTGTAGAGGTTGATACTAGTTTCAATCCAAAAATTCCTTAGCTCTCTATATCACTCTCTGTATCATTTCATTGGTGCTTTCATCTCACCATGGCAGACAACACCAGAATGAAAGAGCTCGCCACCGACGTGAAGAAAAACGCCGACGATATCAAGAAGTTGTACGATGAAGTTCAGATCCAGTTTGAGCGTTTTGGTGCTGTGACGGATGCTCGATTTCAAACCATGGAGGATCTGCAATCGTCCACTGATGGGAAACTGGATAAAATCAACGAAGCTCTTTTGATGTTATTACGCAACTCCTCTCAGACCTCTTCCCATGGTGTTACGAACTCAAACAAAGCTCCGTTTCAGGTAAGAAATGTCAAGCTCGATTTCCCCCGTTTTGATGGCAAAAATGTAATGGAATGGATTTTTAGAGCTGAGCAATTTTTCGATTATTATGAAACCCCTGATAAGGATCGATTGACTATCACATCTGTTCATCTTGATCAAGATGTGGTACCTTGGTTTCAAATGATACAGAGAACACATCCTTTTAATTCCTGGGCTGAGTTCACTCGTGCCTTAGAATTGGATTTTGGACCTTCAATCTATGATTGTCCTAGAGCTACCTTGTTTAAGCTTAGCCAAACTGGGACTGTGAGTGATTATTATCGGCAATTTACTGCTTTAGCAAACAGGGTCTATGGATTAAGCACTGATGCTCTTGTTGATTGTTTTATAAGTGGCTTAAACCCCGATATTAGGAGAGATGTGATGGTTCACACTCCTATTAACATTGTGAAAGCTGTGTCCCTAGCAAAAGTTTATGAAGAAAAATACACTTCCAACACCAAACCACAAAAATACCAAAACCCAAACACTCAATACCAAAATAGAGCTCACTTCAATTCAAATAAACCAGAAATCAACCAAAAACCAACCAATACTCCCTTATTACCAACACCCCCTACCAGACCCATGGACATTAACCAAAAGAATCCAAATATCAAAAGAATCACCCCTGCAGAGATGCAATTAAGGAAGGACAAAGGACTGTGTTATTGGTGCGATGAGAAATTCTCATTTAGCCACAAGTGTCCTAACAAACACTTGATGTTGTTGCAATCTGACCATGAACCAGAAAATGCAGCAGAAGAGGAAACAGAACCACCAGACCAACCACAAAACATCATAAACCAAACTCACACAGAACATCACCTATCCTTGAATGCAATGAAAGGAGCCAACAGTCTAGGGACAATGCGTTTCATGGGGAAAATTGGCAAACTCCAAGTACAAATACTTATTGATGGAGGGAGCTCTGATAATTTTGTACAACCAAGAATTGCGCATTTTCTGAAATTACCAGTGGAACCAGCACCCTGCTTTAAGGTGTTAGTGGGAAATGGACAGACTATGACAGCAGAGGGGGTAGTGACACAACTCCCTATAGTCATTCAAGAGCATGAAATGTTGATTCCTGTGTACCTTTTACCTGTAGCTGGTGCAGACTTAATATTGGGGACAGCTTGGTTGGCTACTTTAGGGCCTCATGTGGCAGACTATTCAGCTTTAACTTTGAAATTTTTCCACAAAGGAAAATTCATTACATTACAGGGTGACACAAGCATGGGACCAGGTCAGGCACAATTACATCAGCTGAAAAGGATGTGTAACACTAGAAGTATTGATGAAGTGTTCACTGTAGAGAGAGTACAAGCTGATGCAGTCAATGACGTATGGGATGAGATACCAGCTAACATGTCACCTGAGGTGGCTGTGATATTATATACTTACAGAGGTATTTTCAAGACACCAGAAGGACTACCACCCCAAAGACCTCAAAACCATGCTATTCCTTTGAAAGAGGGCTCCAATCCGGTCAAAGTTAAACCTTATAGGTATCCCCACAGTCAAAAGGAGCAAATTGAAAAGATGGTGAAAGAGATGCTAGATCAAGGAATCATTCAGCCCAGTAATAGCCCTTTTTCATCTCCCATTGTGTTAGTGAAAAAGAAAGATGGAAGTTGGAGGTTTTGCACAGACTATAGAGCTTTAAATGCCATTACAGTTAAGGATAGTTTCCCTATGCCTACTGTAGATGAGTTGTTAGATGAACTTTGTGGTGCAAAGTATTTTTCGAAGCTGGATTTGAGGTCCGGTTACCACCAAATCTTGATTCAACCGGAGGATAGACACAAGACTGCTTTTAGAACCCACCATGGTCATTATGAATGGCTAGTTATGCCATTTGGGTTAACAAACGCGCCAGCAACCTTCCAATGTCTCATGAATCAAATTTTTCAACATGCTCTGAGGAAGTATGTATTGGTATTTTTTGATGACATCCTTGTGTATAGTACCACTTGGAAGGACCACCTCACACATTTGGAAGCAGTTTTACAGGTGTTAGAACAAAATACCCTGTATGTAAAACTATCAAAATGTGTTTTTGGGGTTGAGGAGATAGAGTATCTGGGACATGTGGTGTCAGGGAAAGGGGTAGCAATGGAGGCAACAAAGATTGAAGCAGTTCTCAAGTGGCCAACACCTCCTAACCTGAAACAGTTGAGAGGGTTTTTAGGATTGACCGGCTACTATAGACGATTCATTAAATCGTATGCCAAAATAGCAGCTCCTTTAACAGACTTGTTAAGGAAAGATTCATTTTGCTGGAATGAAACAACACAAGAAGCTTTTCAAGGGCTGCAACAAGCCATCACATCTGCACCTGTATTAGCTCTGCCGAATTTCCAACAAACTTTTATCCTTGAAACTGACGCTTCAGGAATTGGAGTGGGGGCAGTTCTGCACCAAAATGGCCACCCGATAGCATTTTTCTCAAAGAAGCTGGCACCACGAAACCAGAAGAAATCAGCTTACTTTAGAGAAATGCTCGCTATAGCTGAAGCCATCGCAAAGTTCAGGCACTACTTATTGGGGAGTAAGTTTATCATCAGGACTGATCAGAAGAGCTTGAGAAGCTTGATGGATCAAAGCCTACAAACACCTGAACAACAAGAATGGCTACACAAGTTTCTGGGTTACGATTTTGTCATTGAGTATAATCCAGGAAAGGAGAACATAGCTGCCGATTCCTTGTCCAGAATGTTCATGATATCGTGGTCTGAACCAAAGACACGATTTATGCAACAATTACTAGATGAAGTGAAGAGTAATGATAAAATGCAGGAGCTCATAACTCAATGCAAAGATCACCCCCAGCTGAAGCCTCACTACACGACCAAAGAGGGACTGCTTTATTGGAAAGGCAGGTTGGTTATACCAGACGCTTCTAACTTGATTCAAATGATTTTGAAGGAGAATCACAGCTCTCCTATTGGGGGACATTCAGGAAATTCTAGAACCATGGCTAGAATTGCTTATCAATATTTTTGGCACAATATGAAGAAAGACATCGAACAGTTTGTGCAAAATTGTGCTATATGTCAGCAAGCAAAATCTTCTCATAGTTTACCAGCTGGGTTGCTCCAACCATTGCCCATCCCATCTCAGGTATGGGAAGATGTAGCTATGGATTTCATTACTGGGCTACCTCCCTCTTTTGGCTACACTACAATAATGGTGGTAATTGATAGATTGACAAAATTTGCTCACTTTGTTCCACTTAAAAGTGATTACAGCAGTAAAACAGTTGCAGAGGCTTTCATGAATTATATAGTGAAGTTGCATGGAATTCCAAAGTCTATAGTTTCAGACAGAGACAAGGTATTCACTAGCGATTTCTGGAAAAGATTATTTGAGATACAGGGTACAACATTGGCCATGAGTTCTGCATATCACCCACAGTCAGATGGACAATCTGAAATTCTCAACAAGTGTTTAGAGATGTTTTTGAGATGTTTCACTTTTGAGAATCCTAAGGCTTGGTATAAAGCTGTAACTTGGGCTGAATACTGGTACAATACAGCTCACCATACAAGCATTGGCATGACACCCTTTAAAGCACTCTATGGGAGGGACCCTCCAGCTTTAACTCGCTATAGGCCTCAACCAAATGACCCTATTACGGTGCAAGAGCAGCTGGTAGAAAGAGACAGAACTCTACAACAGCTCAAAAGTAACTTGGAAAGAGCACAAGTTTATATGAAAAATCAAGCTGACAAGAAAAGGAGAGATCTTGAGCTGCAGGTTGGAGATTGGGTGCTGGTACGATTACAACCTTATAGGCAGCAATCTGTTGCTTTGAGAAAGAATAAAAAATTGGGTATGAGATTTTTTGGACCTTTCATGATAATAGCTAAGGTAGGTGTTGTAGCCTACAAGCTCCAATTACCAGAAGAAGCAAAGATTCACTCAGTTTTCCATGTGTCACAATTGAAGCCTTTCAAAGGAGGGACCACTGAACAATACATGCCACTTCCCTTGACAATGACTGATATTGGGCCTATTGTACTACCTGCTAAGGTACTAGCTGCACGTGTGATTCAACAAGGAGAGTTGAAGATTCCACAGGTTCTTATCCAATGGACAAACATGCCACCAGATGAATCCACATGGGAAGGGTTGGAAGATATGAAAGCCAATTATCCTAGCTTCAACCTTGAGGACAAGGTTGTCTTAAATGGGGATGGTATTGTAATAAGACAAATTAAGGAGAAGGAAATAGATGTTGCTGAGTCATCAATTCAAGTGTGTAAGGGCCCACATGGAATGCAAGAGGATAATTCTGTTATGCATGATCCGGAATTACAGGGAATGCGCAAAAGCACCAGAGCACGCAAGGCCAACAACCAATTGAAGGATTTCGTTACTTCTTGAGTAGTTAAATAGAAGAGCTAAGGGTACTTAGGGAATATCGTGTGAATTGTGAATCTAATTTCTCTCTCCCAAAAACTTTCCCTGTATTCACAGCTTGTACTGCAAATCCCTCTACAATTGTAGAGGTTGATACTAGTTTCAATCCAAAAATTCCTTAGCTCTCTATATCACTCTCTGTATCATTTCATATATCTCCTCTATTCTTATCCCAAGGCTCATGTTCTACTTCTACATGGTATTAGCTTTTTGCATTTGAGAAAGTTATGTGGAGTGTGGAGTATAGGAGAGGTTCTGCTGTGTTTACAAATACTGCACAAAATAGGAAAAATACTTTATCTTAAAGGTAATTTTACTCAGGACAGACAAATGCTAACTAGTACGGCAAAAATAAAGAAGTAGAAAGTGTTAATTAGAAAAGAAAATAGTATTTATTATATTAAAAATATATAAATTATTCAATATTTGTTTACTCTACCTTAACCAATATTTTAAAGATAAATTACACATAAAGGTTTCAATTCGGTAGCCCTTTTATTTCAAAATTTATTCTCACCTCTTTTGAGATTTAATTATCATTGTACTAAGAGAAACTCCAATGCATTTGTTTATATTGGTTCTTAAATTTAAGCAACCTGATAATACCATTGAAGCAAAGGAGTTCTTATAGAAGTTGCTTACATAAACAACTACAACTAAGGTTCTTTAAGCTTTAAGAAAATCAAATTTTCAAGTTAAAATGAAGGTTCTTGTGTGAGTCAAGAAATAAAACAGAACTCAATAAAAATAAGTTAAGAATTCAAGTGAAGGTGAAAATTAGTAATTGTTCTATATTCTATGTGATAACAAGAGATCTATTAAAAGAGAATTAAAAATTTAAATTGAGTTCTTGTATTGAAAATACACTTAGCTCTGCTTCAAGGAAGGTAATTGAAATTTACTCCGACCTCCCTTAAAGTGTCGCTTTTGAAATGAGAAGGGTGTCAAGTATAATTTGGCTAAACCTGAGAGGAGGCTTGTCAGCAAGATCCATATAATATTCCTTGTTTGTTGTCAGGCATATTCAGATATGATTGCTGAGCGCAGAGAAAAAGTTACAAATGGTGTTGAAAACACATTTGGTCAAAGGAAGAATCAGTGATTTGTATTATTCTTGCCCCTTCTTTCCTCACTCTTTGCCTTTGCTTGTATTTTCATATTCAATTACTGAATGGTACTCGTTGAGGCTTCCTTCATGTTATGTAACTGCCAATTGGCTTGGAGATCATAGGGTGATGTACAATTCTTGACAACTAACACTGTATAATAAATACTTGACCTTTTCTTCACACACTGGTCCCATGTGTATTAACTTATGCTTTGGTTTGGTTGAATTGACTTAGAAAATTGTTCCCTGAATGTATGAAAATATTTTTGTCAGAACTAAGAAGCAGTTATTTTACATAAGCTTTTGTCTATAGCTTATTCACAATTTTTATACGAAAAACTAGTCGAGAGTTTAGAAGATAGGATAGAAGACGGATATTCACCAAATTTAAGTTTCCTTCTTTGGAGATGTTCTTTACCTAATAAAAGTTAAAAGCAAAAGAAGTGGGAAGATTTTTTTTTAGTTATCATTCAAAGGTAAAAATACTCAAACATTTATTGCAGAGTCCACCATCATGTCAATATGTCATCGATAGAGTGGACGGCAAAATAATTTCGAAGCACTTGGGGGAAAATAATTGAAAATTACAGTGTTTCATCCAAAGATGATTCACATAGGAAAAAACATTATGAGATTAATGTTATCCCTTTGTAAATCAATTGGTGAATTGTTAAACAAAATAAATATTGGACTTGGCAATTTGGCATTGCTTCTCAAAGGCTTATAGCTTGGCCACTTACCTCACTCAGATAAGAATAATGCAAGCAGTTTTTTCAGACATTTACCCTAAAGTATTTAACCATCAGAGTTTGGGGTAAACAAAATCAGTTTCGCTCATTCTATCCCTCCCCTAATATGAATAGAAAAATATTCTCCCACGGTTGATGGAAACTTAACGAATTTCTTTCAGGTTGTGAAATTGAAACTATCAGCAAGAATTAAGTCTTGTTGAAGCTGTCAAACCTCGTGCTATTATTTTGGGGGGATTATTGAAAATGGAAATAGAAATCAATCATTTGAAGTATGCGCTTAAAGTTAAACGTCAAAATTAAAAAGTTCATCCAAACTGTCACGCCGTGTTTTTTTTTCCCTTAAATAGAGACTCCTCGACAATGATACCACTCAAAAGTTTTTATTCAACACACCTTTCAGCTCTAATTAAGTAAACCACATATCTAATAACTAATTTCTGCAAGAAGCAGATTCTGAAATTTAGAAACCGAAACAAAAATTTAGCAAAAAAAAAAAAAAAGAAGAAACCGCAAGAGATATTCCAGAAGTTCTAATGGAAGGAATTATATGGAAGGCTGGTGGTAAATATACGTAGCTGAATTGAAGAGATAAAAAAAGAGAAAAGATTTAATGACATGTTTGATTCTTAAGCTTACATAATCTTTGGGTTTTAGTCCCAATACATAGAAGTTACTCATTTTAATCCCTACACAACACTTTTTAATATGCTTTTATCTAGGGACTAAAATAGATTAAGAAGTGTATATGTAGGGACTAAATCAGAATAAAAAATACACCTATAGGGATTAAAGCGTAAAGATAGAAAATTTGTAAGACATAGAAACCAAATAACTAATTAAACGAAACAGAAAATAATAAAACAAAGAAAGAGATTAGTTTATGAGTTTCAAGTAATCTGATAACAAGATTGTAGAAAACTGTGTGGCTGGCAATACCAGTTTAGCACTCAAGAATAAGATATAATTATAAGTCCTATACCGACTACTCATTTTTCCAAGCATACAAAATGAGAGAGAATCCAAGACCTTGCAACTGGGAATCCCTGAACTGCTGAGAATAAGCCCATGTGGGAACAGAAGGATCAGAAACAGATTGGCTTGACCACAGCTTCTCAGTTGAAATGCAAGTTTGGAACATAAAAACTGCATTTCCCATAGCATTTCCAAAGAGCCAATTATGTACATCCCAAAACACTTCCACGGATATTCCATCCACCACGATGGTGTGATTGCCCCTAAACTTCCACTTGAGTTGCTTCACCTGCATCACTGTCTTCCTATCAATTCTAATCACAAGACATGGATCATTAAGCCCTAGTGTGTCACACTCAATTCTCACATCATGCACCTGGCCTTTGTCATAAAACTGAGCCTTTGCACCATAAAACTTCTTGCCAAAAATGTGCTCTCTCTTTGCAATAAAAACGGCTTCAGAGTGAGCACAAGCATAGTCACTGTCAATCTTCTTGCATGCCTCCTTTGTCAGATCCCCTAGGAGTAAGACCATCTCTTGATTGAACACAACAACTAAGTAAAAACCCTCCAACGGTTCTGGCCCGGAGCCAAATTTAGCACAGCTCAAGTCCCAAAGTATATCAATTTTATTAGACTCAACCTCCAAATTCTTTGACCCTTTCCTTTTTGAGAACAGCCACGGCTTTATGTCAACCTTGCAGAGGCAATGATTGCCCAACTCATCTATTCCCACACTCAAGCCTTGTCCCATCAAATTTTTGGTCCAAGAGACAGTGATCAAGCATGAACGGCCTCCTAACTTACACTGATATACACAAGTAACAGCATTTTGAGCTCCCCTTGTGGTGCTTGAATAGGAGGAATCTACTACCTGAACACCATTTTCTCCAAAACAAGAAGGAAACTCCTTCATGGCAGCAGCAGAAAATTATCTGAGCTTGTTTCCTGAAATCTGATCTTTATCAACTCATATGCTGGAAAAGATCATAGCTAATATTCTTCAAGATCAGCTCCAAAACTCTTCATTTTTCATCTGAGTCTATATATTTCTTTAGAATGGAATACCAGAAGAGGAAAGATAGAGAGAAAAAGTGAGATTTGCTTTACTTGTTAATTCTATGCTGATACAACTAAACTAAAAGCCAAAATGTATTTGAGAATTGGAAAGGAACAGAAAGGAAGGGTAAGTAAAGGAGAATTTGCTTTTTAGCACATGGGGTAGCAAAGAAAGTGAAGGAATGGATAAAGCCTGGAATAGAATAGAATAGAGAGAGTTGGTCAAGGCATGAACCGTGGCAACTGGATATGTATGTGCTGCAGAGAGTGGTATTTGTTTTATACATGCTCTCATCTTGCTCTCTCTCACTTTCTTTTAAATAATAAAAAAATGGTGCCAGGTCAAGTTTTCAAAATTATAATTATGTCACTGCTGAGAAGTAGAGACAATGTTAAAACTGTTCAAAATAATTGCCATAAAATAAAATAATTGAAATCATTAGAAATAAACGTAATATTTAAGAATGATATGGGATGCATCACTGGGCATTCTCTGTGAGCTGGTGTAATTAAAGTGAGTATGAAAAAAGGATGAGATTAATTATAATTAAATGATAAAAAATGTATATATATATATATATATATATATATATATATATATATATATATATATATATATATATATATATATATATATATATATATATATATGCAAGAGAGTAACCTTATTTAATATTTAATCATTTTTACATCCTTATTATTAAAAAAAATCTGAATTATCAAACTGTTTGGCAAAATATATTGGCAAATTTTTGTATATGCACAATTGGGGTTTTAAATATATCTTTTGCGATTAAAGTTGCAAGAAAAAAATATATCAACATTTTTTTTCAGTCATCAACAATTATTTTGATCAAGGATTTTTTGTTAGGCGGAATACCATAATCATACATGAGGATAAAATATTAGATTTTTTTGGTATTCTCTAGAAAAGAGGAGAGAATGAGTCAATACAGTGTATTATGGGATCAAGATATGAGAAGTGGAGGGTATTAATTAAGTGGGCTCCTTCTCAGTTGAATCATCATTCGAGAACTAAGAATGCATCTCTATATCCAACCCCCCAAAGCTTGGCTTTTTCCCACAATTAGTGGGAGCAATTGTGTTTAGACAACCAAAATCACCTTGGCAACAGTTAACTTATTACTGACTACTCAATCAATTCAAGGCTAGAAGGGTTTTTTTTTTTTCTTTCTTTCTATCAGTGCAAGGCTAGAAGGTTTAAAACAATCTTAAGTTTTTGTCCCTCTAAAATTTAAATAAAACATTTATTTTGCATGGTTAAATTAAATAAACCATGGTTGTTTCATCAAGAAACTATTTGATTCATCCATTGCCACCTAGTGTGTTACGATCCATCTCACATCTTAGGTTCAATAGAGGATTAATAGTGATATCTATCATTGGTATTAATGTTTCTTAATTGTTTTTTTTAATAATAATAGATAAATATAGATAATATCTCATTTAAACATATTCTAAAAGGAGTTTGTTATATTTATGTTAGATTGTGAGTATTTGTACATATATATTCTTATGTAATCATGATGTAGTGGTATCATGAAGAATATCAAAATTGTTATTTTACCTCTTTTAGTTATAAAATGATAGGAGTAAAAATAGAGTAAACTCCTTCACTTATCATAGTGTCAATTGTGGTCTATTTTTGCGTTCACTTTAAAAAGTCGGGGGACATAGCCAGAGACTATTTGTCGAAGTGTTCCTATGGTAATTGCAGGCCGTTTGACCATCATCTTCAACAATTAATTCATGACATAATGTGGATCATTTGCATGTACAAATAAAAGTCAATAAATGGAATTGGAAGGATATAGTTAATAGTAATAACTATAGGACGTCAATAGAGGATTTTCAAGTTGGTCAAGCTGCATTGCATTTGCATGTACAAATAAAAGAGTGTCCCACGGGCAATATTAATTAATTTGCACCCCATACCGTATGAATAATGAGAAACACACGTTAATATGTCAGAATATTAACAAATATTTTGACGGATGCGAGGTTTGCGGTTATATATCTTAATTCAGTGGGTTTTACGGTAAAACTAGGACCCTGAAAATAAATTGAAGGGCTATTCTCACGTTCAAATTAATAGTATTTTTACAGTTAATTGAATAATATTTACTTCCTTTAATAATCTTAAATATAAGAAAAAAATGTTTCATTAATTAAAAAAATTAGCTAAGCACATTAAATTATATTAATTTTAATCAAAAAATATTTTTTAAAATTTATTATTCATTGAAACTTAATAGAAAAATAAAAAAAATTATTAAAATTAGCACTTTAATTAAATGAAGAGTATTTTAAAAATAATAATATTAAATAAAATAAAGTTAATTGAAATCTTCTTTGTATACGTACCAGAAATACAATTTAAAAGTCAAATAAGAAAAAAAAAACACTTAAATATGAGTCATCCATTTTCATCTAAATATAAGTTGTAAACCAAATCTATTTCTGAATAGTCGATTATGGGTTATATTACGATGATAACCATTAGACACAATGGCTATAAAAATTTTAAAATATTAAACAAATTTCATAATAATATACTTATTTATTATACTCATTAAATCTTTTTTTTTTATATATCTAAAAGTTATGAGTGGTTTAAAACTCACAATAGTAAATCATCCATTGGCAATGGTCATAGAAAAAGGCAACATATAGTGTACAGAATATATAATAGATTCTATATACAAAGCGAACCAACAAAAAACAGGAGTATAGTGGAATAATTATAGGAGATGGAATAATGGTAAAGTTTATCAGACAAAACATTGCTTGGAAATTCAGGTTAATTTATCCCTTATGTAAGTGTTGGTGTTTGTTACTGTAAGCTAGTGCTGTATATCAAAGCATCAGAGAAAAAGGTATATAGACTTTAAAGCATACACTGCCACATAGGGGAACTAATTAACTTGATGACAAATTGTCCTGCTGTCTCCCACCTTCGATGTAGTAATAAGAGCATCTACATACTTACAACCAATTGCTCTCAACTACAATATCAATGATGGAATTTTATGCGTTTTGTTGGATTGGATTTGCGAATAAAATTCTACAATATTGAAACTTTTTTGTTATCACCAAGTCCTGCCAACCCTAGCTTGGCTACCCATGTGACGAAAAGTTCCAAATGCATCCAAGTCACTTGTCAAAAGGTGCATGGTAATTAACATAAACATGTCATGTGGATTTTTTTTTCGGCATCCAACTTCTGCGGAATGTGTTCGTGGGTTTATCACACATTACAAATCCTGATGTTGCTGTTTTGTGTTACATTGAGTCTTCTTTTGTACTGTACAGCGGGCCAAATTTGCTAGAGCACAGGAGAGGATCATTCTCGGAAGGAGGGAAATTGAGAATTAAATAACTTGCTTTTGGAGGAATTGAAGAAGATAACCAAGGATTGATAATATTATTAAGTCATGTTAGCTAACATTATCAAGCCTTAACCTTAAGTATAGGAATCATGCTTCTTACGAATTTAACATCACAAGAATGGTTCTTTACTTTATCTTATTTTTAATTTTTCATAAATTTTAAATAATAATAAAAAGTGTCACAAAAAGTATATAACATAGCGTATTTTTAGCATTTCTATATAAAGAGAGAAAGATTATATATATATTATCATTGCAAAATATCTTTTACATAGATGTTGAGTAAGATATAATAATTTTACCATGTCATCTTACTTATCGGATGTGACAATAAAGTAAATTCATATTAAATATATCTTCAAAAATGTTTCACATTGACATGGTAATAAATTGGTATTTTAACTTATGCATTGCATATATTAAAAAGTTCAATTAAGAGAATGAAATTAATTCTCCAAATTATGCATCATAATTTATAATATAAAAATAGATTAAATTAAATTGAATAATTTAAATTTTATTTAAAAAATATAACTATTTCAATATAATAGACTTTGTTTTCTTCCTCTTCAATATAACTATTTCGACCTTTTTGATTTTTCATGTCGTCTATTTTTCTTTAACTTTTTCTTAGCAAGAATATTTCAATAAAAACTAGTTTTTCATAAATGTATTAAAAATATGTATATTACAAAATTAATTTCATAAAATTTATGAAAAAGTAAAGGTGTGAGAGTGAGAGGCAAGAATAATTTAGAAATATATAAATAAAGGAGTGTGAAGAGCAAAAAAGTGAAAGTGTGAAGAATACCGAATAGCATGAGCCTAAACTAAGGGTCCTAAGCAGTGGCCACCATGTTAATAGTCCCAGGGAATTGTTATATCCACTCCTCTTTTTTACTTATCCACTCTCCTTTTCTAAGTAAATTGGAGAGTATATTTTTTAGAAAACAAATTAAAAATGGGAATGGATAAGCAAAAAAGTTAGTTATTCGGCCTAGAACTTCCATACTTATAAGCCCATAAAAGAAATTGAAATAGATAATATCAATGTGGGCATTACTATTGGCACCCCCTAAAACCTCCAGTTTTTTAGAAATTTATTTATTTTTTTGACGAAAATACCCTGACATTTGACACCCCACTATAAATTTTTATGAGATAGAAAACAAAAAAATATGTTTCCGTTATATATCTATCCAAAATCTTGTCAAGAACAGGAATAGGAAAAACCTAGATACCTTATTAAGGTTTAAATATTATAGTTAATGGATGTGTATTGTGTTTTCCTAAGAATCAAATCGAGAAACATTGATGGCATATAATTAATGGAAGTGTATTGTGTTTCTGTTGCCTTGTATTTGATATTTTGCTTTTAAGAGACTTGTGGGATATAACTTAGTAAGAATGATTAGAGGATGTATGCTTTTGATTTCTAAATAATATTATGAAGTAAGGTATTATATTTCTCATATATAAATATATGATAAATTTATTAACTTTGATAGTAACTTCCTTTAAAACCTACAAAATATAATTTCTAATTAGTTGATGTTGAAGTTCAAATGTGAAGATGAAGTTTTACATTAAATAAGAATGAGGAAGTTGAATAACACAAAGAAGATTCACAAACTTGATTTCTTTAGATAGATTTTGAGTTAAAATGTGATGTCAATTTCACTCATGTAATAGTGTGCTCGTGACCCATTGATAAGATATTCATAATGTCTTTCTGCGTATGCAGTGTATGCGATCTAGTGCATATGCCTCAACTGGGTTTGTGCATGCTGGCTGCATCCATTATATACACTCTAGAAGCAGCCTTATATTTTGTATAAATCTATAAAGCCGAAAAGTGAAATTGCTAAAAAATTGTTTCATTCCGCTAACATCCTTTATCCTTCAATAAACAAAGTATTGAAACCTTAAGACATCAGATAATCCTGTCTTCAAAGACTCTTCATTGATACAACATTTCATAAAAACGTGACAATATATATTTGGCAGATGAGTATTGATGTTCAGATTATGTTAAAAGTTGCATATCAAAGTTTCTAGTTCTGTAGACAATAAACTCTTGGAAGATTCTGAGAACATATATGTCACATGTTGAGAGGAAATATTCCCAAAACATACTTGAATGTGAGTAAAACAAACGAGACAATCCTGGAAAAAGACTTGTGCACAGTGTGTGATCAAAACCTCAGTTGTAGGAGGTATATACAGATGAGACATTCATACTTAAATTTATGAAACACAATCCGCAAAGTAAAAAAATCTGACAAAAATAAAAGTCAAAAAATGAAAAAAGATAAAAAAAAAATATAATGAAACTGTTTCCTTGGCAGATCTATCTTAAATATTTTTATCATCCCTAATTCAAAATGTGATTATTTAAACGATGTTATTGAAAAAGAAAGTATACATGTAACATGCTATTTGTACCATATTACATTATCATTTGTTTTCTTGTATAACAAAAAAAATACTATTTTTTCATATGCTTCGAGTAAATAAGATAGGGGAAGTTTAATACATCTTTTTTTTTAGAAGAGGGATATTTAAATGCCTTTCAATTACTTTAAAAATATTAAATGATTTTTATGTTTATGATATAATATATACGTTCTTTTTAATATTAAACCTTTTTATTTTTAACTTCTTCATATGCACTTGGTACATAAGACAGAAAAGTAATTTAAATTATTATTTTAGTAATGCATCATAAAATATAATAACTTCAAAAAATGTTAACAGTATATTATTTAACACACTTTTTGCTACATGATTCTTATTATTGAGACCCATTAAATAAATAATGAAATTTACGTAATTTATTAAATCTTAAATGAATTTTATTAAAAATTAATCAAAGTGACTCCTACATGAATTTTATTATTAGTGAGCCTCATTTGTCCATTTTTTTTATTTTCTTTTATCTATTGAATAATATGTAGCGTCCAGTACACATAGTTAATTTATGAAACAAATAAAAGTAATTCAAATTTCACCGTGTATTCAATTAAATCTTCATTTGATAAAATAATGGGCTAATGTGCATGTTGGAAAACTGCTATCTTTTTTTAGATGGTACTTCCCTATCAAATTGCTGGTCTTGTAGCACCTTCATATTTTACCAAAGTCAGACACCTAACAATATAACATCACAACCACACTAGCTAATATAACACCCCAACGACACTACATATTTTTTCATTATATATATCTTTTGATTTCACACCATACGATGTTTCCAATGATTTATTTAATTCGTCAAATAATTACACAAAATCTTTTTGGTTGCCTAAAAAATAATTAATTCTAAGATTCCCATCTTTTCCTTCAAATTAATTTTAAAAAAAGAATTAAAAATTATGGAGGGGTTAGCATAAAGTAGAAACCATGTCTTATTGTTTAGAACCCTTCCTTCACATTGTAGATTAAGTTTGACACGTTAATTGCATTTTATTTTTTGTTGAAATCTGCATTCTGTTAGCTTCTCAATATTATATACTACTAGTCTACTAAGATACACATTGGGCTATGATACATATAGAACTTAGTGGATTTGTGTAAACCTTCATTGAGACGCCAAAGTATGTGTATCTTTGCTGCATTTGATTAACTTTGAAATTGCTCAATTTTGTTTTTCTTGTCTGTAACTCAAAATTATAACTAATTAATTAGTAATTATTCTGTTTGATCTCATACGCACGCATATATAGAGGATAAGGATCAAGACTACATATCAAGTGTTCTGTGTGGCTTTGAACGCATGGATTTGGAGGCTTAATTTAATTTCCCCTTGGGCAACCAAAGTTATGTTTTTTCTTGTGTACAACATCATCATCCAGAAGAATATAGTTACCAATTGAAGAAAACCCACCAAATGCGTAGAAACCAAGAGGGTATAATAAAATTGTCAAGAACATTTGGCTTCACATGTAAGTTTAGGTAAGAGTAGGATAGTTTGAAAGCGTGAATACCCAGAGAAAGGGTAACTTCATAGCTTATACACACATGGGTTTTGCTTCTCCCACGAGAGAGAAAAATGTGTGACAAAGACATAGCACCGACTGGGCATGTTTTTCTTGCATGATTGCACTGAAAAGGAATTTGGTAAATTAAATGAGAAGCAGTACTACTCAAGTCACTATGCTGCAAGCAACCCCCTTGTTAAAACTGGTCTCATTTTCTTCCAATCTTTCACCTACTATGACCCAAGACCAAAAGTAGTAGCACACATCACCGAATGGGATGGTTTCAATCCCTTCTCTGCCCTTTGAAGAAGCTCTGGGATCGCCTTCATTCAAGCCACAAAAAGCGTAAGAATGCATTTGAGCTTCAATTCTAGACACTTTTTTATTCATAGAATCAAAGAGAAGTACTAGGATTTATAGTAACTCAGAGACCCTTCAAAACCAAATGAGTTAGATTCCATCTTTAATTATGCAATTGACATTTTGTATCCTCTTTTGTTCTCTTTTAATTTACCAGCTTCTGTCATACATGGAATTTGTTAATGTTTACATTATAGATTCATAAACAGAACATAGTTTCATATATTCATATCATTAATCTTTATTTTAATACAAAATGATCGATGATACCTTTGTTTGTTTTACTAAATAGGGAGAGGAATATACATTCTCTATAAGGATGTGAAGTCTTGCCCTTGCGAAGATGTGCATGTCCTCTGGTCAATATTGGTTGAGTCAGGCGCTGCCCCTGCTTCTTTGCCATCAAAATGATTATGAATCTAATTTACCTTACAGCAAGTACAGAGAGAAAAATATTGATGTAGTTTCATTTCAAGTACATAATATAAATGTACAACATTTTGAATATGCTCGATTTTCTCCTGCTTTTCTACATGTATTTCTAATTTTCTATAGATTCTTATTTGAAAGTGGTTTCGGACCTTTACGTGGCCGAACGAGTTGTAAATTGCTCGTCGCCTTTTTTTTTTTTTCATAATTGTAATTAAATTGGTGTTGTACTTCAGTGAAAACAGGCAAGAGTTGTGATTATTTTCGCAGTTGTAAATGTGATATCCCACAATGCCGAGTTATTAAATTGGTGAGACTTCACTGATAAAAGCTAAGAGCTGTGATTAAATTGTAGTGTCTTTGAGAACTTAGAGTAGTCACCTTCTCTTTTTTTGATTATATTTTTTTATTTACAAGATTTGAACTTGAGATTTTGTTTAAAAGAGTTAAATAAAATTGTGTTATGGTTTAATTAAACCCTAAATCTAATATATTCGTTTAAGTTATCATCATGAAATTATTTAAATAATTAAAATATAAGAAAAATATAGACAAAATTAAGAAGCAGAGGTGGATACGTATCATATGAGAAAACGAAACCGAAGTATAATCTCAAAATAAAACAATTATATAGTACGACAAAATATATATGATATCGTTTTAGTCATTTATACACTACTAGAAATATATATTTCTTTTTTATTTTTCTATACTTTTTTTATCTATATATCCAGAATCTGTTTGGCCCTTTTTTTTATCCATATATCAATAATCTATTTTTGGACACCCGTGCAAATTACAAATAGTCCACCATTAACTTCTACATAATTCCAATGTTGTTTTTTGTGAAACTAAACACAAATATGAGAAGTGCTTCCTATTGCATATCTGGTTGAGATTCTTATTCTTCTTGTGCATGATTATTGGATATAATTTTTCGGATCTCATTTTTGCATAGCTTAGCTGGATGTAGTGATAGTAACCTGATTATTGGATATAATTTTTGGGATCTCTTTTGCTTTTTAAGTTGGAGTATAAAATTGAATTATGTTATTGTATTAATATGTTAGGTTCAATATGCCGGCCCAAACCATCACCCCTGAGTTGCCGAAAGATTTGTTGTTATTAAAGTTGCTTTTGAATTTTAACTCATCTACCTTCCTTTCTACAATGTTTTCTGAATATGGTCAAATATGATGTTTTGTGAAAGTAGCTTGGATTAAGCTAATAACATAACGTACACATACATTATATTCAAAATGAAAAGAATTAATGAAAGTGAATGCATCAAAGTAGATGATTCTGTTTTCTCCAAGTGATATGGTAATAGATTGAGGAACATTTAGGATTTTAATTTTTATTATTGTTGTGGAATGAAAATATTAGGTCCTTTTTATGTTCTACTTTTGCTTTATAAGAAACCTTCTCATTGTCTATGACTTGGATTATGTACGATGTAAATTTAGATTCTTGCTTCTTGCTAATTACTGTATGTTTCAATGATTAGTAGTATTTGCTGTTTCTTGTGTTTTTACCTCATTTAAAATTATTATAGTCAAACTTAAGACACGTCTTAGAAAGAAGTCATTCTTAGACGGTTTTTATCTGGATCGTCTTAGAAAATTCTTAGAAAATGAATTTTTTTAACCGATTCTTGTCTGGACCGACTTAAAAAGTTAATTTTTTAAGATGGTTCTTATCTAGACTATCTTAGAAACTTATTAGAAAATGGACTTTTAAAATTATTTTTGTCTGGACTATCTTAGAAAATACTAAGATGATTTTTATCTGGAACTGTCTTAAAAAATTTAACTTTTTTACAACGGTTATTTTAGAATCATCATAAATTTTTAACAGCGTTTACTATAAAGACGATTTTGAAACCATCATTAAACATCGTTATCAACCGTTGTTAAATATCTGCAGTAGTGTAAGATAAAGAAATAAATGCAAGGCTTGAGTTTATATGATACTCCATTGTGTTCTTAATTAAAGAGAATGAAGAAGGGATGCTTCCACTCACGGTTGGTTCCTGATGTGAAGAATGAAGAATAGAAAACCACCCCTTTGAGGGGAGTTTTAAACGCTGTACAAGGCATCACAATAAGGATAACAATGCATGGAAAAATTATATTTTAAATGATTTTTCTTCTTTTGACATTCACAACTATGAAAGTTATGGGATTCTAATAATGCATCTGAAAATCTAATGTGCTATGGTGGATAGTTTTTCTTTTTCTTTTTTTATCATGTGTGGTGTGATTATATATATCTTGGTCAGGTCAACTTCCCTCGCCTGGACTGCAAGAGATTTTTTTACTGCAATTCTAGAGAGAGATGACGAGATTACCAGCGTTGCATCAATCAGGTATAAATGTTATTTAAATTTTAAAGTTTCTTATATATGCTTTCATGCAACTTAATTATATATGTACGTGGACAAAATGTAGATTGGAAAAAAATTTTAATTTGTGAGGCCGAACAATGATGACCGGTTTATTATCTTTCGTGTTGGATTTTTTTAGTTCAGCTCTTAATTGATATTGAATTTTAGGAAAATGATTCATAAACATTCTATGTTAATAGACACAGAGAGAGAGAGAAACAAATAAAAGAAAAAAATATAAATATAAAAAACTATATGATATGACAAAAAGAGATAAAGAAAGAAAAAAATTACGTTAATATATAGAATGTTTGCTCTATTTAGATATCCAAAAATGTTACTCTTGGATTTTAAATAATGGTTTGGTTTACTGTTTTTTGGTTCTTATTTCACTTTCCATCTGTATGTAATCAATATATTTTTGCTTTCTTAATGTGATCGCAAATGCTTTAATTGTTGGAATTTTAAGACTGGAACTTGCACATGACAAAAATGCATTAATTAGGAGTATAAAATCCAACATCATTAAAAACATTCAAATTTTTTTCTCAAACTGTATAGGTAAGTTATATGAAAAGCTTATTAAAATTCAAACTTAAAGCTCACTTGTGACATTGGCTTTGCTGTTTGATGAGTTGATTTTCAAATACTATTGCTGATTCTCTTTAATTTAATGTTTAGCTAACACGTTTTAAAGTTTTTTGCAAATCAGTCATATTTTACCTTGTTTACTACTGTTTTGAAAATTTCCTTTGTTCAGCTATGGTTAGATGTCATCATAATAGTTAATGAAATCTATCCTTAGTTTATTTCCTTCCCTACTGCTAAGAATCAGTTGCCTTTCTACGAAGTTATTGATCTTTTTATGTCACCTGGGTGCATGGCTGCATGCTTGCACATTAATGCATAATCCACCATAGTTTGTGATGCTTCTATTTGGCTAAGTGAAAAAGAGTACTGAAATGTGTATACTGATGATAAAGTTTGTTAAATAGGATTCATGGGAATCAACAAGCAGATATGCCATTTGTTGCAACCCGCTCTGTTTATAGGCATGAAGGAATGTTCCGCCGGCTTCTAAACGCCATTGAATTGGTGAGTTCATAGTTAAGGCCATTTGTCTCTTTCAATACATGTATGCTCTACATGTAAAATTGTTCACAAAGTTAAAAAAAAAATGATCTGCAACTTCAATTGTGGCCTTATCATCAAGATTATTTTATGTTTTTGTGACTGTATTGTGGCCGAATTTGTTCTATTTCTCTGCAACATTTTACAATATGAAGAATTGCAATGAAATTTTGACTATGATATTACAACTTTTTTTTTTTTTTGCTTACATAAAAATTAACTTGTGTTTCTATGACTGTTACTATATTTACCAGGCACTCGGCTTTCTAAATGTTTGAGTTATTAGTCATACCATCTGTCAAACAATTAAAAGAAATTTGGATTCGTTCCTTGGCGTTTGAGCCACTTGATTTGATAAACAAGAGAATTATATAGGGACATGAATGATCTGTCGGTATTCCATGGCACAGAAGTGTTACAGAAAAAGATACCAAAGCGTAATTTTCCGGATGAGAATTTAATTCCAACAAAAGGTACATTTTGGTTGACACTAGATAGGTACTTTTTAGTTAAAATATATTTTTTGGACTACTTTAACTTGTTTACAGCTTGAAGTTGAAAGAGAAAGAAAGAAATAAAAAATAAGTAATTAATTTGATTGATAATATAATGTGATAAGACACAGAAAAAGAGTTATTAAATGATTGAAATTATTGTTTTTCAAAATATAGTCACTCTTTTTTTAAGTAATAGTTGTCTATGGTGACGGATCCAGAATTGTAATGTTGTGAGAGTAATACTCATATATAATATTATTAAAAAAATTAAAAGTTAGTTATCCACCGAGTGGATCGGTCCCTCTCTCTATATATGTATATAATTATTCATGGGATTGGCTATTTATGTAAAAGGTTTTGGATACCCTTGTACCCTATATTACATATAGTTTCTTTGGCTTATCATTTAAAAAAAAAAAATCTTGCCAGTGATGCAGTGCTGTGGTGAGATAATAGTCCTTTTATAAACCAAGCTATGGCGAGGTACATTTAAAGTTTGTATTAGGCATTAAAAGTACATTATTTATAAATAAACTATACGCATCTTACAATATTTTTGTTTTATTTGTCCGAAAATGTATAAATATAGTATTTTATTGTTTTTATTTTTATGCAAATCTTTCAAAATAAAGAAAATGAAAATAATACTTTTATAATTATAATGAAAATAAAAAACTAACAAAATATTTTCTCAAAACTAAATATGTCCTAAACTACAAATGTGTGGGACGTCCGAGATTTTCGAAGACATTGCGAATCTAGCAATTCTAGGTGGAATGAGATTTTCAAAGTCATTATTGAATAATGCATTTTCCAAGAAAAGCCATTTGGTTTTAGACTTACGATAATTCCATTATTTGAATATCAAAAAATTAAATCATAAAGAACAATGTACTCGGTTATTTTTCTCTGTTAATTGTTTTTTATCTTTTTATATACACATATATCTTAAAAGTATATCCTAAAAATTAAAGGGGTGACATTTTATAATCTTATTTTATTTTATGCCCAAAAGACTTTTTTTTGAACAAACCTACCTTATTATTTGACTAGACTGTAGTTGTAGCAAAGTATCCTTAAAATTTAACTAAAAAATAAAAATAAAGAAATGATTACCAGAGGAGATGGATATTAACGGATTCAGATCCTCTCCCATACTAATGTCAATTGGAGGTGCATTTAAAAAAGTCTAAACCACTTGATTATACTGACGATTGTAGTTTTGCCACATATTCCTCTTCAAGAAAAAAAAACTCTTTATTTCTCTCTTGAACCTCCAATCGTGTTTCAGTTCTTACTTCTTGATCAGCTCTTCAGTCTCGACATTATTCTTCTTCAAGGATCTCACCATCTTCACAATCGAAGTTCAATCGCATCGTGCAATATTTGAGGGTTTTGGTTTATACCAACTTCAAGCCTTTAATAGTGCATAATTTCATCTTGGAGATAGAACAAGATGTTCTGTTTTGTGAATAAAATCATGGAATCCCAATCTTTGTCCGAATGTGCAACATCAAATAGGAAGGAAAGCTAAAATGGTCACCTGAAATCAGAAAAAAGAAATCAATAAAAAGGAAAAAATAAGAATTAATCCAAGATACTCAGAATTGACATTTTGTTAGTGTGTTGATAAAATGAGAAAAAGCAAAAAGCCTCAGAATAGAATTGAGATTTTGTTTGTTTGAATCGGAACCCGCCATATTGGCCGCTGGAGTCGTCAGATGTGTAGGACCAAACGGCAAAAGATTTACCGGCATTGGTTTGAGAAGAGAGGAAAAGAAATGGATGGTTTTTCTTATTTACATGTGCTTAATCCTACAATTTACAATTATTAAATTGAAAACCCTACGGCCAGTTTTTAACTATGGGAGAGGATCCGTGTCTGATATTAACTATATAGATAAATTACAGAATATTTATATAACTGTTCTATATTCTTATCTATATAGTTTTTCACCATTTTTAATTGTGTATAATATTTTCATAATACTATTTTTTTATCTCTCTTCATTACAAATTTTACTACACATTTTTTCTCTTTGCTTTCTTCTGTCACTTTAAAAGAAATTTTGTGATTTCATTCTACAGAAAAAAATAATTTCTCTCTCAAGGATATATTTTGACGAGTTGCGTTGGCATATGCTGGATATAGTAACAACTAGACTGTTCCTCCACCGATATATAGTACTGTAAAGTTCGTCTTTTAAATTTATTATCTTGTGCCATGACACACTGGCTGCTGCAGTTGCTATAGTTGGACTCAGCTCAGTCCAGGGACCAGAGAGAACATGGGTTTAAATTGTAGTTTGCAACCGCAATTAGATGCGTAACCTAAAGGTTTTTGGATTCATTACAATCATATTGCGACAATGTTTGTGGTCACATCGTCAATTGTATTTTACCACAATGTTAAGTATCAGGATGAAACCGTAACCGTGACTATAACTGCAATTTAGAACAATTAATATAACCAAAAGTTTGGCTGCATCTTCTGCATGGTTCATACCCTAGTTATTTCACTAAAAAAGTAATAATCCGAAGGGAAAAAAAACGAGGGGGGACCAAATTGTGATTCTGATTCTGTCTAGCTTTTTGCCATCCAATTCTTCTTTTTCTTATCTGCATGTGGCTATTTTTTATCTATGTCTGGATATGCAACGATTCCGTACAAATCAAAAAGACGATTAGTCAATGAGCTAATACTTATTTATTCATATATATTGACTTGTCACAATTTCTTATATAAGGAACACTTTGAAGAGTTAATAATAATATTAATGACCAAGATGTAACGACAAACCGGAGGTAGAGACTGAATTTCCACCTGCAAATTGTAATTACGTCTTTTATGCTTCAGCATAGAATATACCCTGACGAAACCTGACTATATGAGTATGACACAAAAACAGGAACAGTGGCACTAAGTGTGAGGATTTAAGCTCGAGACACTATTATGATTCGTGAATATAGTATAAATAAATAAAATAAAAATCAAAACTTGTTCTCTCTACAATACCTTTTGAGTTCGAGATCACTTCTTTTTTTTCTTTCTTCTAAGAGTATTTCTAGTCCAAATTTTTTATATGAGTTTCTTAATCATCTTTTTGTGGCCCTCGCAACACTTTTTGTGGTTCCCGCAGTGTTATATCACTCATAAGAAACTCATATAAAATTTACTTCAATACAAGAAATCATTAGAAATCGCAAGAAACTCAAATGCATTTTTTATCCTTGCCCAGTATTGCTTTGATGTTTGGTCGACTCCTATAATTAAATCCTTTGACACATTCAGCTACGATCGGACGAGAATCACATCTTCCGTCACCGAGAATGCGGTATGACTTTTTTTTCCTCCTGAATTTTGATCTCCTTCGTCTAGTTGAATACTGTCTACACCGACGGGTGATTCAATTTTATTGCTAGGGAGCACAATATTGGATAAAGAAAACCTATAACACGTGTTTGAGTTGGTGAGAGTTGATGATTGACTATAAATTTGTGAATTTTGAGAACTACCACTGATAGGTGGCTCTACATTGGATGAAAGATGCATATACCACATGTGGGGGTGGTGGATACATAATATACTGTAGTGAATTTTGAGAATTTTCACTAGTAGGAGGTGGTGGTGGACACATAATATATTGCGGTGAATTTTGAAAATTTTCACTGGTATGAGATGATCGATATATAATATATTATAGTGGATTTTGAGAATTTTCACTAATAGGGAGTGATTGGTTTTGCAAATAACTATAGTAACATTGATAATTATATTGATTGAGATCCATTTCAAAAAGAATAAAAAAATTGACACTTGATAGCAACAACAACAAAAAATTAGCAATACAAGAACTGTGCAAAACATGTTGTACTGTGCACAACTTTATAGTGAATAGTGTAGCACAGTGAAAAAATACTACACAACGATCATTTTTGCACGTTCAACGGTATTATTTTCAGATCAATGGTACATAACAACGATAACATTTCCATCAACGTTCAAAATCCTTCCTCATTAATTACCTAAGTTATTTACCGGTACAGATTCATTCTCATTAATAAAATGGACGGTCGAGATTGTGTCACCTCATTAATTACCTAAAGCTACCTACTTCGTGCCTTTCTATCTTCTCGAGAGAACATTTTCTCTCTTCACCACCTCCAAAAGCTTCCCCCTCTACTTCTATCTATCTTCTTCCTCTTCGCCATGGCCTATTTGTCTCGCATGACCTTTGTCGGTGTCAGCATCTCCGGCCACCACCGCAACACCTTCGTCTGGCCTCAACGTCACTTCATGCCACCACCTCCGGCCCTAGTAGCGTCTCACGTCATCTTCGCTGGCACCAACAATGAAGGACATGGTCGCGTCTCCAGCCATGGTCGCGTCTGGCGTCAACTCCTCCGTCATGGTGTGTTTGTCGTCACCTTTGCTATGTTTGGTTTTTCCCTTTTTTCTCCTTTATTGTTTTGCTTGAATCTGGATTTAAATCACTTTTTTTTTTCAAATTTGATTATTTTTGGGATTTATTGTGGTTGTTCAACGAGTCTATATGTTCATTGTTCTTTCCTTGGACAGTTATTTTCCCTCGTGTTGAACCTGTCATGTGTGAGAAAATCAACTTTTTAATGGTTAAATATTTGTTATGTCTGAGGAAATCATTTTTTTAATTGTTAGGTATGGTTTCTTATATAAGAAACGATTCTCAACAATGAAGAAACACATTCTGCCACGTCAATTTGTTCTGGTGCAAAAATAATAATAATTAAGAAACGGTTTCTTTCCATTAAGCACCTGGAAAGAAACATGCACTAGAGATGCTCTAACTTGAATAGAAATTGTTTGTTAGTTGTTACTTCCCATCTTGTTTTCTACAAAGCACTTTTTTCTCCAAAATTATGAATTTCCCAAATACTGATCGCTGTATAAACTTCAAGTTTCATTAGAATGGATGATATTAATAAAGGAAATCTATAATATATAATGGACGTGTCAAAGAAAGTTTTCCATACCTGGTATATCAAATTCTATTTTACAACTACTTCTATATATTTTTTCTTCTTTTTTTCTCATGGTCACCCACCATTATTTTCAATCAACCCATTAAACTTAGCCTTTACTATTTCCAAATTACTCATCTTCTTAAAAGTGTGAACTTTATGATTATGTAACGAAAATCACATCATATCCTTCATAAAAAATTAATCTTGACAATTAAGCCCTCTTGTTGTTGCCTTTTTAAGTGGTTAAATCAATTTTTTTTCTTTTTTTCTTTTTAGGTGGTTAAATCATTTTTTGCTTCTATCATATTAGGTAATTAAATTCTTTTGTTTTTATCCTTTAAGTGATTAAGCTTTTATTCTTCCGTGGTTAATTTTTTTTTTGTTGTTTCTGTCTTTTAGGTGGTTAAGTCTTTTTTCTTCTTCTATCTTTTAGGTGGTTAAATTTTGTTACTTCAATCTTTTTAGATGATTAAATGTGTTTGCTTATGTCTTATGATGATTAAGCATGCCTGTTTCATTTCTGTCTTATGGTGGTTAAGTGCGTCTTTACTTCTATCATTCATATTTGTACATTCAAGGGTCTAATGCACTTCACAATCACTACTACACATGTGATCTTTAATAATATTTTTTTTTGTCTAATACTTAATAAAAATATCATTAAAAACTTTTGGTAATATTTAAAAAATGTTATCAAATATCAATAAATGTTACTAATATATTTTTGCGACATAATATATGTTATACACAACATTTGATAAAGTGTTATTAAAACATATTCGTAATATTTATTTATATTTAGCAATATTTTTAAATGTTGTAAAAAAAATTAACAACATTTTTATTAAGTGTTTAACAAAAAAACGTTGCTAAGGATCACACATGTAATGGTGAATTTTTCTCACGTTCAAGATTGGAACAGTTGAATCTGCCTCCATCTTGTTGTGGTGTGGTGTATTGGAGTTATCTCTTAGTTTAAATTTATTTTTTATGGTTACTTAATTTTATCTTCAACTTGTATTTTAAATAATTGATATCTACTTTATGTTATCTTTAATTTATATTTCAAATAGTTATTATTTAATTTTATTTTACAACTACTTCTATGTATTCTGATATATTTCAGATCACCTATTAATGAAACATATTCATTCAAATTACTTCTCACTAATTCGCATCCTACGTATTCCGTATTCAAAAAAGTTTTAACCTTCCCAATCAAAAAAATTACCTAGTAAAATCGTCACAAGTTTGTAACAGAAAAATAGTCGCATCATTTTATTTTTACATGGTTTCTCCCCCCTAATTTATAATTTTTCTAAATTAAAAAAAAATCTATCAAATGAAAAGAAGTTAACTGTAAGAAAATTACTAGTAAGGATAAGATATACTATTCCAATAGAGAAAAAATGAACGAAAAAAAATAGTACAAGAATATAATATTATATCGCATGGCAACAGGGACCAACTTTGGGATCGGGTTCAGGTTTCCCATTCCAGATTCCCCACACCTTAACAAACAAAAAACAAGAAAAATCAAAGACGTCACTTCCTACTGTTCCCTGGTAAATGCTAATTAGTAGAGTAAATAAGTAAACTAAACAACAAAAATTGTGAAGCAGCACATTAATTAATCAAAGTAAACTTCTGTGCGGAAGAAATTAATCATTAGTGCTAATCCAAAATAATGCAAAAAACCTTTATAATAGTAACTCTTATGAAAAATAATGTTGATTATACCACTAATTAATTAATCACTGTCTGAATTACCAAAAAATAGTCACTGTCTGGCACCTACGTTAAGTTTTCAACTTACAGATGCACATACAAATTCTCAATAGTTATCTAACTCAAGCATCCACCACCGTCGCCGGCGATGTCACCGGAACCGGGATCCTGCGGCGGCAAATAAGAACGCGATATGAGGCTGAGGAGAAAATCAGAAAAAGCACGGAGAATGAACTTGTGCGTGCTCTTCGGGTTGAGCGCAAGATAGCAAAGAAGAAGCTCGTGCAGCTCGCGCCATTTGGCCGCCACGTCCATCAACTCGGGACGCGCCGCCACCATCTCCTCCATCGACTGCCGGAAGTCCGCGTAAGGGTCCGGCGAGTACTTTCTTACCGCAACGCTGCGGTCCAATAACGCCTTTGCTTCGCTCTCGTCAGAACTGGACAAACCAAGAATGAGACCTAAAACAAATTTTTTGAAGGAAAAAATTGTAAGCATTTTTATTTAAAAAAATAATGTCAAAAAAGTTATATACTAACGGTTTATAGTATTTTTACATAATCATCTGATTATAAATTTTCATATATAACAAATTTATCAACTTTAAAAAATTATTTTAAAAATTCTACGATTTGTGATAGAATTATAATAAAAATAGTAAATCTAAAATTAATAATAAGTATTTTTTAATAAATGTAAAATTTGAGTTTTTAGTAATTTTACTCTTGAGTTGGTCCTGTATTTTGTCGATGGTGGCGGATTCGTCTGCCGGCACCGGTGACAGCGAGGATGAGGATGTGGTAAAACAGTCGGCGTCGGTGGTGTTGGCGGATTCGATGATGGAGTTGGAGCGGCCGGGGGAGGTGAAGAAGAAACGTTGGGAGGCAAAAGCGGTGGCTAGGTCGGCAGGTTCGGGTTCGGGTCCAAGGCTCGGAAATGGGTTTTGTGGGGTCACGGTACTGCGATCATTGTCAAAGTTCGGGGTTGATGACATGGCGGCTGGTGATGGACGGTTGTGATTGTGATCAACGGTCGAGGAAGTGGCGGTGGGGATTGTCGGAGGAGATTTGGGTGTGAACGGTTGCATGGAATTGGAGAAACATAAGTTCAGGTTGAAGCGGGTAAGGGTGTTTCTTTTTTTTGTTCGCGGCGTGTTTGTGTATGGCATAGTTGGTTATGTGAAGAAGGAAGCTATGTGCTTGGTGGTTATATATATATATATATATATATATATATATATATATATATATATATATATATATATATATATATATATATTAAATATCTTATTAGTAACTTTAATTTTTTTTATTACATCATAAATCTTATTTTACTTATAAGTTTTTTTCAAGTTTCTCTACATGTAAGAAAAAATGAAAAATGATGGTGCATTTTTCAATATATATATATATATATACTAGTTGTGTTGTGTGAAGTGTTTTGTATGAGATAAAAAATTTAGCGCACGCATGAATTGAATTTTTTTCTTTTTCTGAAAAGAAAAAGATGTATGGACAGAGAAGGGGTTCGGTGGGTTTTTGGGTTCGTACGATTTCAACGGTGACGGGACAGCGTAGAACACTGTACTAAAATTGGACCCACTGTCGTGTCTTCGATGATTTCGTCTGAGGCGCGTAACTGCACGGCCTCAACAGATTTTGTCTCTCTACTTTCTAGAGAGGAAAGAGACACGAGAAAAGGGGGATAAGTCACTCTTCATTTATTAAGATAAAATTTAATTAAATGCTGTTATTTAAGATGGTTTTACTTTGTTATTTAGTTACACTTTGTCTTAATAATTAATGCAAATATTTATTATAAAGAATATCAATATGAAATTTTAAGCAATATATTACTAAACTCAATGTATATATCAAAGTTAATAACACATGTAAAATTTGTGAAAGATGACACATATTTGATTCTTATATAATATATTTTTAGAGAAAAATAAAAATTTTTAAGTATGATTTAATTTTGGATCAAAAATTAATTTCACAATTAATCTAAAGAATTAAAGTTTGTAAAAATACTTAGGATCTCATCAAGAAGTCAAAAGTTCTAATTAGGTCAATTAGAAAAATGTTTCCTTCAAGGATAAGTTGTGCCAAACTAAATCATGAATTTGAATTTGAATTGAAGAATAATATTAAAAGACCTTTAAAATTAATTATAATATTATAAATTCGAATAAAATTCTGTCTAAATATGTTAGTTGATATGATAAAGTACTTCAAAATAGGACTACAGTACACTTTGTAATTTGAAGAATTTCTTAAAATTTCTTTATGTCTCTTACTTTCTCTTATTGGATAGTACAATTGGCTGAAAATGATATTAGTCTTATTTTGATGTCGCTCAATGAATTGAGATTTTTTATATCATAAGATGCTTGGTTTTTAAGTAAAGGTCGTGAGTGGATTTTTTTTTACAAGTTTATATATATCCTTGTTAATAGGGAACCCTATAAAAAGAATTTAGATTTAAAAAAGGCTTAGATTAAGAGATTCTATTTTTTTTTCTTTTTCTTTATTCCTTATTGTGGAGAATTAAGGATGTAGTAATTATATTAAATCAGAAGTGTTTTCATATTGAAAATTTTACTGGACTCAAAATAAGGGAGGATTTAGTAATTTATCATCTTCAATATGTTGATGAACCATATTGGTTGGAGAACTTAAAATGTTCAATTTATGGTTGCTAACATCTACATTATATTAGAATGCCAACTAAGTCTCCATTTGCCAGGGTTTTCCAAGAATTCTCGCTAGAGGAAGAACAACAACTGAAGAGGAGTACAAAAAAGGCCAAGGTGAATGATGGTTGAGTTGAGGTTAGGAATAAAAAGATGGAGAATAACACAACAACAATGTTGGAAAATGCTTCAAACACTTCTTTAATTAAAGTTGAGCAAAAGGATTTATTTAAAACAGCGGCAAGTGACGCTATGCAACGCAAAGGCCATTTCATATAAAGATACATATGTACTTGGAAGTCAGTTGTGGACCATAATACAAGTCATATACGACTTGGTGTGGTTTGATGAGCAAAAAGGAGAATGAGAGTTTCAAAAAACCAATTCCTGAAGGCTAAGAAGAAGATGCAGCTAACTTGTCATGGCCAAAGATTAAGGTGGCCATAGATGAAAGGAAAAATGCATATGAACCACAAAACCATTTTGCCATTGTAAAGTTTTGTTGGGGAAACGTTTTGGATTAAGGTTTATGCAGAACCTATTAACCAAAATGTGGAAGTCATGCAAATGGTTATTTTTTATTTTGTTTTCAAGAAATGAATGATGTATATCATGTGCTTACTAAAGGATTAAGGATGATTGTTGAGCTCAACATGATGGTGCAATTATGGATATTGTGATTTCTTTTCCTTTCGATAACGATTTTCATTGGGTTCCTGTGTTTAGATTCAAATTTCAGGTTTACCAATTAAACTTTAGAATAAACATTTTTTTCAAGATTGAGAAGACCATAGGTCAAATGGTGAAGATTGATGAGCATAGGTCAAACATGTTTTGTACGTAAATCTAATGTTTCCAAGAATAGGCATGGTAGACAAAATAGCCCTCATGCAACAGAACACAACATCATAGAGACGGCCTATCCGTCTCTGAATATTGTTTCTATACTACAAATTTTGTTTCGTCTCTACCAGCTGAATTCGCCTGTCTTGCTCTCTTCTAGAGACGGAATATTGTCTGTCTCTAATTTCGATCGGTCTCTCAAACTTTTCTAGTATTTTTCCAAATGGATTTGATTTTATTTCTTTAATGGATTTAACTAAATTTAGATCTGATCTTAGTTGTCACAGTACTTATTTATTCAGAAGGTTTGGATTTTATTTTTAGATTGATGTATTAATTTTGTTTAATATTTGTGGCGATTTATTTAAATTGTGATCTAATTTGCTAATTGTTTAAGTTGAAGTACCCTCTATATTTTTAATTTAAAAAAGTATTATAAAAAATAGTTTATATTTTCCTGTATGGTGATTTATCATAAAGATTAATGATATATGAAATATATATGATCACACTTACACAATATACACATGCAATTAACACTAGGTTTATTTTTTTTAACTTTTTCTCTTATCACATCATATTACCTATCACTCTTATATTTTCCTCTCTTTCTATCTGTTGATGTAGTTTAGCACAAGGTGTCCATGAATATTTTTCTATCATAAATTCTATAGCAAGTCTTCATAATTAAAAAGTTTAGGTAATATATATGCATGACATGGAGAATGAAAATTTTCTTTACGGCACAGCGCGTATATAGTTAAACAGTTCCGATATCAAATATATCCTGTTTGAGATAAAAGCAAAGTTGCACATGGGGAATGGTTAGATAAGAAGGTATCAAATAAAAGCAAAGCACAAAGCATATAATTGTAATGAGCCTTCATGTGTCACAGTAAATTTGAATTATATTAACTATATATATACACACATGGAAATAAAATCCACTAAATAAAAGAAGGTTCCAAATAGTACAAGACAAATTTACGATGAACTGGCATACTCATAGTTGGTCCACTTCAGTTTGAAATAATCGCACAGGAAAATGATGTATCAGACGGCTATCATTTCATGATTCATGCAAGATATCACAATGAGGACGTGTCCTATGGGTGCTCTCCCTTCCAACCACTTCTATTTTACTGTACAAGACAGAGAACTTAGAAGGCATGCCGCTTGCATACAAATTTAACCACATACTTGCGTCATGTATCTTAATTATCATTATATATATCCTAAAGATGTTGAATTTTTTTAATATATGAACCGTAAATATCCTCTATGCCAATCTCATTGGAACTCAAGAAAATTATTATTGTTGCGTGTCTGATGGAGTAAATACAAAAAAAATTATACCAATGAAATCATGAATAATTATATAAATAAATTAAAGATTATATTTTAATTTAAAATCTTAAGATTCAGATTTGTAAATTTTTTTTTTATTTGTATTATTTTCAATTTTCCAATTCCTACTTATGTAAGAGTTTTGCTCGAAAGGAAAATTAACATGTGAAAAGACATTTATAATTAAGGAGAAGATTGTTAGAATATAAGTATGAGACGAAATTATACATAGAATAAAAATAAAAAAATTAAGCATCATAGGAGTGAAAAAAAAAATATAAACTAGAGTTTTAAAATTTTAAATTAAGGTTTGATATTTGCTTCTGATCATGAACCATTAACGTAAATCTCTCTTATATGATGATCACAAATTCGTTATTATCTTGTCCATGTTTCTGTGACTAGCGCCGATTAGCTTGTCTTGGCGTGAGCCTGCAATTTCAGTATAACTAAGAGAGTCCCGTACTTCAATATTCCATTATTAATCAATGTCCGTGTACCAAAAAGTCTTAACTCGATTGGAAACAACATAAATCACCGAGCGACACATTGCTGAATCACAAGGAAAAGAAAATGCCAAAGAGCTAACTTCTAACAATTATGTTTTGTTCCTATGGAGGATATGTCGTTGTGTAATCAATTGCACTTTTACTCTTGATAAAAAACAGAGATGCAAGAGATAGACGAACTAAATTTTCTTCGATCTGACCATGTGGTTTTCTGATAAACATGCATGAAGGATAGGGTAAAAAACTCAAATTGGGGCTCATATTAGTAAGACTAATTAACAATTATAGACAGTATTCATACTTATATATATATATATATATATATATATATATATATATATATATATATATATATATATATATATATATATATATATATATATATATATTATTTTCGTTTTAGTTAAATAAAACGTATTTCCCTTTTAATGCTAGTAAAATAATGAAAGCTATTTTAATATCAGAATTAACTTAACCAAGAACAAATGTAACAAAAACATCAGAGTTCACTGTAATAAGAATTTAACCAATGCTATAAAAACAAAAAAAAAAAATTTAACCAAAACAAATTAAAACTCCATTAATTAGACAAGTTCAACATGTATTTAGTTCAATAAATATTTAAATCTTTTTTAAAATATGAAATATAAAATACTCTCCCCAATAAAAAATTTCCTTTGTCAAGTAAGTTGGTTGAACAAATGTGTGAATTATTATCTATTTTCTAATACTACTTTTAATTCTTATGAATAAAAAAATAAGTTTTCCTTTAAATTGTTTAGTACATAAATGCCCTTAATTACTCAATATTTTTTCTAGTCAATCAACAACAAATATAAAGAAATTACTTGAGCTCTCTCTCACATGCATATGAGAAATAAATAGTGAGAACTTTCTCTCTCATTAACTTTGTCTCTTTGTATAGAATGCAAAATATCTTTATTTAAGTAAAAACGCATTAATTAATTAGATAAAAAGAGATAAATAGAATAATCATCTAATAATTTTAAGAAAGGTAATAGATTTTTTTATTCTAATAAAATAGTTGTATGATTTTTCATTTTATTCCTTTTCTTTCTATTTTACAATAAATACATATGTAAATTAATTAAAGATTAAAAAAATAAAAATATAATTGATAAAAGAAAAATTCATGTGATCTTCAACAACTTTACAAATAATATAAGAACAAAAATTCGATAATTAAAAAAGAAGAAAGTATCTTTGGATCGAAGACGATCTTATTCAACTATTGGGTATTAAATATAAATATTTTCCACAATAGAAATCCGAACATTAGTTAACTTACGTACGTTGAGGTAGACTATTTCATTCCACTAATAAATTCAACCCCTTCGTAAATAAGTAGAAACTTATATTCATTAGAAATAATTATTACGTGTGTCTATTGGTTCAATATTTATTTCTCATCCTAACCCTCGTGGTGGTCTTCTTGTTCCAAAACATTAAAAAATTTACATATAACGGATTTGCCCGCTACATGATTTTCTTTTAGTGTTTCTTGGATTTTTGTTCCTTTCAAAATTAAAAAAAAAATCTACTGAGAAGGAATTCTTGGATGGTGGTCACAAATCCGTTATTATCTTGTCCATGTTCCTATTTATGGTTATATATCATGGCTTGGCCTGGCATGGCGAGTTCATGCAGTATAGAACATTGTATGCTCCTGTGTGTTTTTTGCGTTGAAAACGAGTAAATCCATGTTCCTATGCTCATCATGGCTTGTAGCGCGCATTTTCCAGCAATTTCGGCAACACGAAAATGTGACCCCTACTTCAATATTCCATTATTAATGTACTTATCACTGTTTTCATCACTGGATGGGAAACAGCGAAAGACACCTTGCTTAACCACGAGGATAAGAAATTGCCAAGGAGCTAACTTCTAACACGTATATTTCATTCTCTTGAAGCATATATTATTAATTATTAATCAATTTCAAATTTTACTCTCATGCAAAAAGATATGGACCAACGAAATAATCTTCAGTTTGTCCCTGCGGCCTCTAATAGAACACATGCAAAACCATAGAATTTGTTGACTATAAAGCCGTTGTCCTATCTGTATTCCCAAAAACGATTAAAAAAGAGATTCGTATTCATTTTCCTTTCAAAATTATATATTAAAAATCTCGAATGGAACCTCCCATTTTATATTTATTTGTGCACTCGCACGATGAATAAATAAATACATATTGAAGGTAGAATTTAATGGCAATGTATTGATAATTTTATAGTGTTATTGAATTATATATTATCATTTTAATTATTTTAAGATAATTATTTTAAAAATTAATAAATTTATCATATTTGATAGTTGTAATTAGATAATTGTATAAAAAAATTTATACAGTGTCAATGTATACCATTTTTTCTTTAAAGTTATATAATATATATAATAATTTAAAAGTTTGAACCAATCAAATTTCTCTAATAACTCCGACGATTTTTGCCTTCAGGGGTGGATCAGTAGTATGTAAATGGGGAATTTAAAGAAGGGAAATATCATCTGGTTGAAGGAAAAAGGATGGTCCAACTACCTTTATAACTATCAGAGGTCTTCACAGCAAGCACGTGGTGGGGAAGTTTTGCTTGGTATAGAGTTCTTGGACGGATATTTAATTTTGCTTCATTTTGCGTCCAAGATCTAATCCTGTTCAATCTAAACGTTACCATCCATTCATACTTCATATCATCCAGTTAAAACTTCTCTTTTAATTTGGGGTAATTAAACAGCAAAAGTCACGGGGTGAGTTGGTTGAACAACTAAAATTGTCTTGGATTCCTAAGAATTAAAAAAAATAACGAAAAGTTCATATATATATATATATATATATGATATTATATTAGTTTATTAAGAATGTGCTGAACAACTTCCATATGTACAAATATGAACACGAAAACTACTATTTATTGACCATGAATATAATTAATTATATATAAATAGTTAACATTCAAAATTAGTGTTATAATTATTTTAATAAATTTTAAAAAATAATATTTATAAATCATTGTTACTTTTCAAAATAACTTAATATTTTATATTAATAATTTAATTTTTTTATCAAATAAAATTTATAACGAAAAAACTGATGTTTAAAGTTTTTTTGGTCTGTAAATTAATGAATTTTTTTCCTATTATATAAATATAAGTTACATATCACCTTTTATAAATGTCATGTATATTAAATTTTAAATATTTTTTCAAGTCACAATTTTTTTTATATTGTCCCCTAATCTAAAATTCATGCTCCGCCCTTGGGATGAGCATAAAGGAAAAGAAAGCTATGGGAGATAACAATGAAGATCCAAGTCTTGCACCAAAGGTCTAATTAACTTTCTTAGGGTGGGGAGTTTTTTTTTTTAATCATTGAGAAAGGTACAAAGAAACTACTGCCTAACGAAGGTCACCCCCATAGCATCAGCCAAAAGAAGGAGGCTCAGTTGTGGGGGCTAGGTTTCCCACATTACAAAGAGAGAAGAAGAAGAAGACCATTGCTTAGCCAACCAGTCCACACATTGGTTACCCTCTTGCAGTGTATGATAGAAAGAGATCTGCCATGATTGATTGACTAGCTTGATGATGCTATTAAGGATGGTTGCATGAGTATTCCATCAACGTTGATTTTAATGGCATCTTCCATTGGAGGCTTCCAAGCTCTTTGCACTGGTGTTTTCTGCAAATTCATGGGTTTTATTGATCTGGCTAGTTGTATACCAAACTGTCCAGACACGATCTTCAAACACCTCCGCATTACGAGCCTTCCAAATAAGCCAAGCAAAGAGTGTTTAATGTTCTCCGGGAGATTTAGCTTCCAGACCCAGTTCCAGTGCTCTGTAGAGGCTAAGTGTCAACGTTAGGCTCTTCCATAAACCATTCGTGGGCAGATTTGGTAGTGTTGGTCCCTGAATGAGAAGGTCCCCAAATGATGATATCATCCGTCATGTCTTCCAAGAATAAATTAGACATTTGGATGATCACAATCAAAGTTTTTGCTATGATTCGAAAATATATCCAAGTCTCTCTACCCATTCAGGTCGTATATATGCAAGCCTATTTGAAAACATTATTAGAAAACAATTTTTTTTAGTACTTTAATTAATGGTGAAAAGAATCACTGTACCAAATATAATAAACTTTCTTCTTTTTAAACGGTCTATAAGTATTTATTTTTGGATAAATAATTATCTTTTAAGCCTTTTCTTCTTAGAAATTGTTTGAATTAAAAGCGTTAGTTTAATCCGAACACAATAAATGATGTTTTTTTCTTTCAAATTTTATATATTTTCTTGAGGAAATAAAAAACACAATCTAATAAGAGAACATTTTAATTCCTTTGAATTTAGATGATATGATTTAATTATTCCTTTAATCAAATAAGAGAGAGAGAGAGAGAGAGAGAGAGACGATAAATTAGCTTATTTACTAAAAAAAGAAGATGAAAATGTTATGTTTTTTTGGTACATAGCCTACTCATAAACTCAGTAGGGGCTGGTGCTTTCTGCACCTCCAAATTGTTTCATGCATCCTTTCCAAAAAAAAATTTACCTTTTGGATTAACCATTTCAAATATCAAAATTTGTAATGAATCCAGAATAGGGTTTATGTTCACTTAATTCACGGTTGTTGTTTCCTACATTTCCAATTATTGCTTCATGTGCTCTCGTTGTATTTTGAAAAGTCCAATCCAAAATGCAATTTTATATTATAGATTGGATTTTTCAAAATACAATAGGTTGCATGATGCATGAAAACAATAATTCGAAGTGCAAGAAAATTTAGCCTTAATTCACTTGTGCATTTATCAAAAAAAAAATTGAGTTCTAAAAAAATAACAATAACATGTCGAGAAGAAAAAATAGTGTGGTAAATAGACAAGGCAACCTAATGACTTTGATGGAGGTGTGTAAGTGACCCAATTAGTTTAAATTTTATTTATTTTTCAATCCAATCCCATTAAATTTAATTGAGTTGGATTTTTTTTTCCAACTCAATCCAAATTTAATTGGATTGAATTGAGTTCATTATCAAATTAGACCATTAACAAATTATCACTTATTTAAGTCTTGAAAAAATTCCCAAACACAAATATAGTAAGCATTTTTTTTACATATTAGTAAGGATATTTTTATAAACGAATATTCATAAAATATTGCATTATTCATATAATAAACAAAAAAATCATAAATATATACTTACAGTATTATTCATAAAATAATATATTACCTTAACATAAATAAAAAAAAAAAAGATAAATTCCAAAATAATATATTACCTTGAGAATGAATGTGTTTAGTCCAAGATTTATATATTAGTAATTTAATTTTATGTAAATTAAATTTTGGTTGTGTCCAAAACTTCAAATTCGTCACTCAATTTAATAATCCAATCTAACCCACAAAAATATAATTAAATTGGGTTAGATTAATTGAATTGGCAGATAAAATCTAATCAGCTTCCACTATACTTTTGATGTAGACCACTAAATATTAAACACCATAATGTAACGTCAAAGAAAATAAGTCAGAATAAGATGAGAAATAGTTTGTATATTAATATTTTAAGTGTTCATGATTTGATATAGTTAGTTTTGAAAAGATCAAAAATGAAAAATGTCACCGTAAATCATTTACAAAATATTCAGGAAATGGACCCCTTAAATAGAGCCAAATCACTTATAGATTAGAGGTATCCGTTATGCTATCATATTGGTTGTGTAATGCCTCTCTTATACTGATTGATTTTATTTTTTTAGGTACTCTTATACTGATTGATATACATAGGAAAGGTTGATGAATGTTCTCTTTAAAGAATTCAAGATAGAGACAAGTTCTCGTTAAAAAAAGAAAAAGATAGAAACAATTTATTGTACCTTTTTTTGGTGTACAATATCAATTTTGTACTTGTTTACATGTAAGTATTAAATATGAGATTCAGTTGTACTTTTGTTTCTTTTTATTTATTATAATTAACGCATGATTTTGATCTTTTAATTAATATTCTTTAGTCATTTTTTATATATTTTTTAATATTATAAATAATTTATTCTATCGACTTTCATTTACATTAAATTGTAATACATTATTTGATTAGTTCCTAAAATTGACAACAACACAAAAATTGAAAAAAATCTCAAACTTGCTAGTTTCTATCAGTTATATTGATTCAAAATGTGACCTCCATCAAGTAACAACATTGACCGCGTTAACACATTAATAGTGTGTTTAGAGAACATACAGAAATTAATTTTACTCCTACAAAATCATGGTGATATCATGAGAAAAATAAAAATAATTTTTTTTCTTTATTTTTACTATAAAAATAATTGATTATTTCTTATCATGAATGAAGCTAGTTCAAACTTGAAACACATTATAAATACTTTTTTACATATTGTCTATGTTTTAATTCATTTTTTAAAGTTCAATTGATTAAGATATATCACATCTAAATAGAGAAAGAAGAAAAAAAAAATATTTTTAATACTTAAATAATAAAACAACAAAGCAAATCTACAATTGTACTCGTCACTAAAAGAAAATAGATAATTGTGCAATTTTTTTTACCGGAAATACTGATACTACTTTTGTTCCACTTTTACACTTTTGTTCCACAAAAGAACAAATTAAGGGTACTCTTACCAGAAAAAACTAGTACTTGTAACAGAAGTTTCTTAACTTGCTTTGACAAATAAGTGCATGGGCATCCGTTTATACTGTTGCAGCACATGTTTTAATGCACTCTCAACAATTTAGTCTCTATAAAATATTACTATTTTTGTTTTAATCATTTTAAAAAAATTCTTTTAGTCTCGGTAGAAATTTAAATTTTTAGTTTTAATCTCTACAGTATTAACATTAATTAATGATGCAATACCAATGTTGACAATTCATTAACTTATCTCATTATCAAAGAATATGATAAAATAGCCACATCATGTGAAATTTCATTGTTTTTCACTAAAATTTCTCTAACTAGAACTTGACTAACTTGTAACATTATTTAGTGGGATTTCGATTTCTCAGTGAAGATAATTTCCATTTCAAAGTCAACTTGTTAAGGCTACCAAGAGAAACAATGAAATTTAGCTAGAGAAATTTTTACTTCCTTGCTAGGTGACTACATTTTTATCTTAAAATTCTTCAATTGAAGATGTTAATTATTTTGATTTCCTAAAATACTATCTTTAATCCTTTTTTTAAGAAATAAATGATTCTTTTTATCAGAAACAAGTGATAGTGAAACAATTATTTCTTATAAAAGGGACCGAAGATATTAATTATTTAAAGCAAGTTAAGGAAACTATTGGCAAACCAAAGTCATTGTCCTACATACCATTATATATTTAACAAAAGTCACATCTTCTCTATACTCACGCAACATAAAAACTGATAAAAAATCAAAAATCGAGACTGATCAATGAACAACTCAAAAATCATTTTTTTTATTGGATCAGATTTTGGATTTGATTTTAGAAATCAATTCAAATTGAATTTATATATATATATATATATATATATATATATATATATATATATATATATATATATATATATATATTCATTAATAAATTTATAATATTATTCATTTCTATTTTTATTTCTTATAGATTTATAAAATTATCATATAACTTATATCTATTTATAAAAATATATAAAATTAATATATGTTTACTTATTATTTGAGTTAAACTGTTTAAATATTCTATTATTAGTTATATAATGAAATAAATAAAATATTTGATATTTTAAATTATTTTGTTATATATCTTACTTATTATTTAGTATTTTCTAAAAAAGTTAAAATAAGATTAAAATTGAAAATCAATCCAATTCAATCTATTTTAAATTAGACCAGGCAATATCATATTAAAAGTTTAAACTAAATCAATTGGATGATAAATTAATAAAACCAAAATGATTGAATTAGATAATTTTTTTCTTCAACACCAATCAAATCCAATCTACAAACACCCAAGTAACATCACATAAATTTAGGGATGACAAAATGAATCTAGATCCTACGGGTATCCACAAAAGTATTCACAAGTAAGGAAGATAATTAACCGCATATTGGGATTGGGATGGAACAAGTATTTACCTACACTTTCTTTTACAAGTAGGGTAATATAGCACTCACTCTACTCAACCCAGCACATATATGTCATATATTTTATATATTAATGTAATGAAAATATGTTAAGCTTAAGTAAATAATTTATATTATACATATTTTTTTAATAAAAATATCATATTTTTCTAATTTTATGACTAACAATAACAATCTAACATAGAATAAAGAATCCTAATTCAACAATGTTATGTTAAATTTGCTTCACATTCTATATAAAAATATTGAATTACTATTTACTTTTATGTATAAATGTATGACTTTGTTGACTTCCAATTGTGAATAGATATTTTGTATTGTTTGGTGCTTTAAATCAATAGTGTAGTTTATACCTATTTAATGACTTTTTGTAATGTTGGATGATTATATTTTTAATGTTATTTATTTATGGCTTAAATTTGGAGGAATTATTTTTATGTTTGCTTATTTTTAATACTATTTGTGCTCGTGTATATAAGAAATAAAATACATTTTCTTGGTCCTAATTATAAGAAACATAAGACTTCTTTATTATTAATTTTTTTTACTCATAATTAACTAAGAGGTCTATTAATGATATGCACATCTTTTTTCATAAAAGTGGATACATATTTATCGAACTATCAACAAAATAATGTATATTTATTAGTTAAAAATTATTTTTTGAAAAATAACCATCTCTTAAACTATTTAATATCGTGAGTAGTATTAAAATAAAATTAAAATTTATGACAAATTAACTAATTTTATTACTTATATTGATCATCATAAATTAGATAATTATTTTTTATATATAAAACTAGAGATAGTATTATTTGTGAATATTTTTAATATTGTGTTTGAGTTAGTTAAGAGTAAATTTTAATTTACTTATAATAAATTTTTAATTAATATATTTTTATTGATTTATTAACTTTGTATCACGGATGCATATATAACTAAAATTAAAATTGTTACATGCAATACATCAAATTAAAATACAGAAATAAAAATTAAAATTACTACATGCACGATATCAAATTGAGTACTGAGTATTTTTTAAATAACGGATATAAAAACGGATACCATAGGATATCTTAGATAGAACTATCCATTCTGATCCTTACACATAATCCGTCCGTTACAGAGTGACGAAATGGAAAAGAATTAAAATGTCATATTCGTACACATAATCCGTCGCTTACAGAGTGACGAAATGAAAAAGAATAAAAATGTCATATTCCTAAATAACTCTAAAAAATAGGCACAGTTATCCACCACACTGCAATTATATTCCACTCTCACTCTTCAAACCTTATTTTTCATCTCTTTCCTCTTTATTCTAATTTTTATTTTTTCCTCTGGCACTTTCTAACAAACAAACTCCAACTCGAAGAAATGAAGGACAACCAGTTCCATCACAAGCTTTTTCTCCTGCACTAATCGGTAATTTCCTTATACTTTTTCAGAATAAAAAAATCAAATATTAATACCCAACACTGCATGTTCTTATTTTTCTCAAGATCGACCCTCTTTCTTGCGTTCATGTCTGTTTTTTTTTCATGCTTTCATATTTTCTCTTTTCTATTTGTCTGTTTATTCATTATAATTTTGCAGCGTCTTAGAAACTTTTGATTTTGTGCAGGTTTCAATTTTTTCTTTCTGGGGGAGATCTGGTTGATCCGATCCACTTGGGGTTGCTAACCGCGTAACGGCACCGTTTTGTGTTTAGGTTTTCGGACTCATTTTCTGAAACCTCGTACGAAACATCCTCGGAATCGTTTGATGTTACAAATGGAGACACTCGTTGTTGTGGCGCAGCATAGGAACCAATGTTACACCAGGCCGAAACCCCAAGGTCACGCTGAGTTTGGTTCCTCTTCACATTCAAGAGACTTTAGGGCCATAAATTGCAGAAGTTTCCAAACGGGATATGGTGTTCTACCTACCCCACTCAAACGCCCCAAAACGCCGTTAACTCCTTCAAACCCTAACAAAACCCGTTGCAAAACCACCCCCAGTAGCGCCCCGGTTCCTATCAACCACAAAAAGGAGAAGAAGGGTTTCAATGTTGTTCCTAATGGGGGCATTTTGCTCTCTGAACTTTGGGCCGGGCCCACATACTCGAGTTCTCCACCGCCAAGTTCGTTGCCTATTCCGAAATTTTCAGTGAGACCTAAGAGGAGTGTGTCACTTGATCTCCCTGGTTCTTGCCGTGAAGTTGAAATGCCGTTACGTGCTAACTCTGCGCCGTCCTCCCCTCGCGGGGAGCATTCTCCTTGTGCTAGAGATGGTCTCTTTGATTCGGCGACGAACACGCTGCGTCGCATCCTTAATCTTAATTTGGATGATGAATGAGACTGGAGGAGCAAGAGGCTCCTGTAAATAAAAAGAAAGTGCTTTTGGTTTATGAAGTTGGGTTAGTGTTAGATTAGGTGTGCATAGAGTGACCAAATAAAAGTATGTAGTTTTAGTTTTGTGTAGCTTTCAGTATGGTGGTGGTGCCCTTGACAATGGTGGTTGATGATGGGGTGGCTGTAGTGGGTCCATGGTTGGAGATCATGGAAATGTGAGGCTCTTTTGGGAGCAGGGTTTGTTTTGTCACATGGATGAATGGTTGCGAAGCTGAATGGTGTGGTAACGGGTTGGAGTGGCATGGAATAGACTTGGATATGATAGTGAAGAAAGTTGTTAATATATATATATATATATATATATATATATATATATATATATATATATATATATATATATATATATATATATATTCAAGATGAATACAGAGTTCATGATCGGTAGTAGTTCATAGTATCTTCTCCTCACAGAAGAATTTAGTCTAGTAACTTAGCACATACTGTAGATTGTAGAATCTTTGCACTTACAATAGCCTATAGAGCTCAAGTCTTTGGTCCTTTTCCTCCCTTCAAATTTTCTTTGCTTGTAAGTTATTACCATAATCTATTATCCTTCTATTCTGGTCTTGTAGATGGTCCACTGTTTACTAGTTTGTAGTTACTACTTTGGTTAATGATCCTCCTTCTCTCTTAAGCTATCTCTTGTCTCTCTCTGTAAAGTTTTCGTTTCTGAGTTGCCTTCTGAAAGGGCATAGTTTGTCCCTTCACCATCTTTTCGGGTTTTTTACAAAGAAAAGTTGGAAGGGGTTTGGTTATAATCTTTTGCTTCTAAGTTCTGACTGCTTTAGTTTTTTAGGGTTAATCTGTGTCACACAACCTGTTATCAAGCCCCCAATGTTTTCCATTTTAGCCTTTGGTTAATGCTTCTTTCCATAGTCTTCACCTGGCTTGTCCTTGAAGGAGAGTGTTGACCATACTATGCCAGAATTGATGTAAGATATTGCTTTATGCTCTCATGCTTCTGCTTTGTTGTTTTCATGCCATAAACTGCAGTTACTGAAAATTGCTTCATTATGAATCAGGGAGGCGAAACTGTACCGAGGCTGTTTTGTTCAAAAGATATGGTCATGATCTTCTTGGATGCTAGTTAGAGTGCAATTCCGTTTTACTTCATGAAGTCTCTCTTAGTGGTTCCTGACTTGTGTTTCTTTCTTTTTGAGTTTCTGTAACTGGTGGAACTTGTATGGTCTGCTGAAATAAATCATCGATATGTTTTATCTGAAGTATGAGTTGGTGGAACTTCTGTTACTGTTCACTAATTTATATTTCGTTTTTTTTTTCAAATCTATGACAGCAGCATTTTGAAGTAGTTTTATATTTTCTTATGAAACTCATACTATTAGTCTTGTACTTCTCAATCCCAGTGTGCGACAACTTACATTGAGAAATACAATGACATACTTGACATAATTTGCAACCTGCTTCTTACTATTACTTAGATAAATTTTGTATGCGTCCTATTAAATAGCATTAGCCTTAGTTTTTATTTAGACATATTTTACGTAAAATTAATGTTGTGAAAAAAAATTGAGTTAGAAATAGTTTATAGCCAAGTTGTTCGTGGGCCGTGTTGTCATGTCTCCAGGGATTCGGGAATAGAGAGGCAATCGTCGTCTTTCTCTCTTGGAGAATGTCTTGAAGAATATGAACATCTATATATTATAAACCCGAATTCTCATTTTTAACAACACTGTTTTTAAGAATTTTTCTTGATATAAATATCTATAGAATTGGTTTTTTAATGAGTACTTTTTAGAGTTTTTTCATTGTCATTGAGTCACATGTTTCTTTATGATCTTATATATTGCACATTTTGTTTAAATTTTTTATTCTTTCTAAATATGTTTTTAATTTTAACTTGATTTGATTTAACAACTATCCAAAAAAAATGCTCAACTATTTCAAATCATTCTTCTTTTATTTTTATTTATATGTTTGATTTTTTTAATTTTTTATCTCTTTTACTTTATCTTTTTTTATCTTTATTTGTAAATTGAATTTCAATATTATTTAAATAAAAGGTCAATAATTAAAAATAATTTTGTATCACAATATAAATCATTTATCATAAATTCAAAATATGATTTGCATGTTCAAAAATATTTATTACTTACAAATTTTAATTATAATATAATTATACAAAAATATCTATTCATTATAAATTTTAATAACAAAAAAATAAAAATTTACTCTTGTACATTGCACAAACTAAAATATTTATTTTAACTAAATCATCAACTGTTTCGTATATTGAGCGAGTTTTTCTTGTAATAAATAATTGTAAAAATATATCCTAAAAAAATTCATTAGTAATAATAAAAAAAAATCAATCAGCAAAAAAAAATTAAATATATAAAGTTTGAAATTTATACCTTTAAGAATTAAATTTTTTTAATTCAAGACACTATAAAGGTAAGTTTAGCTGTGAAAGGTTAAATATGATGTCTTAAGTACAAATTTTATTGTCATTATTGTAAAATAAATTCAATTAAAAGGTAGTATAATTTTAATAAAAAATTAATTATTTATTAAATTTAATATTGATTAAAGAAATTTGCATAATTAAAATAAAAGCTTATAAGATGGATTACCCTCTTCAAAAATGCATAAAACATGGGATTGCATAAAAATGAAAATAAGAATTTTTCCCTTAAACGAATATTTACTTTTTTATCATAAGGATGGATTATTACATATCATGAGACCTTCCCAAACATTTGCATACAATAATATTAGTTGTTGGTTGCTTATGTGAGTCATACAATGGAAATTTATACGGAGGTATAATTCTTTTTTCTTTTTCTATTCATATTATTTCTTCAATCTCTCACATCCTTTCGTATAACATTACTTATTATATTTTTGTTTTCTTGTTAGTCAAGTTGGTCTAGAATGTGACCTCCATTATTAGATAGGAACGTTTGACTGACTGTGTTGTTTTGGCATGTTAAGCATCACGCAAGTGCTCATATTTCCTTTTGCATATAATATTTAGTATTTATTAAATATTTTTTTATTAAAATGATGTTATTTATAAGAACACAATCTCTGGCAAGTCAAGTAGAATTTTCTAAGAATCCACAAACATGACCTTCTTATTTAAAATTCCTTTTTAATTTTTTTTGTTTTGACCTTCTAACTTGCTAAATTAGTATTTTAGGATGAGCAATAGACATGCATGATAAATATTTATTATTATATGATTAAAATTTTTAACAAATAAATATTTTTGAATATATAATTTATATTTTAATTCTAATTTATAAAAAAATATCTTTTAATATATAAATTAGATTTTAGATTTACAGTTACCAATTTAAATTGTGACTAAAGATTATTTTACCATTGACAAATTATTCAAAACATATTGAAATTCAATTTAGTGATATAGATAAAAAAGGATAAATTGAAAGTTTTAATAATTTTTTAAATGTTATTTATTTCAGATATAAAAAATAGACATTTATTTATTTATTATTGGATTATTTCAATAATGCTTTGAATGTTATTAAGTTGTTCAATATAATACAGGCTATTTTTATTAAATATTTTTTTTCACAACAAAAAGGATTTATATTATTAAGAGTTACAAGTTTGCCTTACACATAGATCCGACAACAATAAACCAACATGGTCTATCCTTCTACACCCTTCATATAATACAATATATATATATATATATATATATATATATATAATGTCCCCCTACACTTTCAGATTTTGACAGATCATCCCCTGCAAACATTACACGTCCAGCTACAAACCCAATGAATTTCCCATACAGCTTGAAGGATTCAAGCACCACACGTACATAGAGTACTCAAAAGCTTTCATATATGACCTGCACCAAGTCCAGGCTCTGTACCGTGATGCATCAAAAGTTGCCTCAGAATAGCACAGCCCTTGGTTAAATCTAATATCGTTCCGCTGCTTCCATATTGCTCAAACGATCGAGGCCTATACACTCCATCATATCATCTTAGCCTCCCTTCCTCAAATGTCCAAAAATGGCCAATGCAATCAGATGGTAATTAAGGCTGTAATGTCTCCCCACCATTGATAACATTGAGACCACAGTGAATCAGAAAACTTGCAATGGAAGAAAAAGGTGCTCGGCTGTCTCCAAGCAAGAGTTGCAAAAAACACAATTTGAGTCCGAGCCACCAGGAATGATATTCCTTTTTAGCAAATTGTCCGTTGTTTGGACCCTGTATTGTGCCACTCGCCAAGCAAAACCTTTGAATTTAGATGGAATAGGGAGTTTCCATACTAAAGTGTAGAACTTTGTCTGCTGTGTGCTTCCTTCAACGTGTAAGCCACAATAAACCTCCCTAACAACATAGGTTTTATTAACATTACACTTTCAAGTCCAACCATCCTTAGCATGTTGTTCCGGCACCTTATCTTAAATGATATTCCAACCCATTGAAACCATGCCCTCCTCCATGACAAATTGCAAATCCAAACCCCCTCACACCAATAACCCATATCCGAAATCTTGTGGCTTTTTTGTTCCAAATTCAAAAACAAACGGTTAAGCGTAGACCTAAGACACTCCACACTAAGCCATCTCGCACTCCAAAAACTCGCCTCACCCCCCTCACCCACCACTCTACTAAGATTATTTGAAAACCACCGTAACCCATTCTCACAAACTCACAATACCCCGTAAGGTCACACCACCATTGAGAACCCTTTTTCCCATAACACCCTCCCACAAGGCTATCCTCACACTTGATGTTATATTTTTTTAGAAACACATCTCTCCACAAGCTGTCATTTTCACTCAAAAATCTCCACATCCATTTCCCTAAGAGAGATTTATTGAAAATTTCTAATTTTTTTATACCTAAACCTCCTTTTTCTGTTGGTGAACACACAACATTCCAATGCACCCAAGATACTTTATTTTCATCACCTCTTGCACCCCACAAAAAATTTCTTTATATCCTATGGAGGATACTAAGGACCTTTTTGGGTACCCTAAAGCAAGACAAAAAATAAAGAGATAATAAAGAGAGAACAGATTTTACCAAGCATATCATTTCTTCAAAAGGCAAGTGTCTCTTCTTCCACGATGTCAGCCTCCTCCTCATCTTGTCAATCACTGATTGCCAAGTATACACCTTTTTTGCATCTGCTCCAACCAGTAGTCCCAAATAGACAAATGGAATACTCCTAGCAATAATGCAATTCAAAACCATAACATGTCTTTCCACTTCCCATTGTTTCACATGAATGCCCACCAAACTACTCTTGAAAAGTTCACCTTAAGCCTGAATGCTAATTCAAAGTATCTAGGTGTAGCTTTCAAAATGAGTGTATCCCTCATGTCGTCCTCCACATATTGCAAGAGAGACACCCTCAACTTTCCTTTCCTAATCCCAACATCAGAAAGTACATTTTTTCCTTTCGCCTATCTAACCAACCCACTCAATCCCCCTACAACCACCAAAAAGAGGAAAGGAGCCAACATATCGCCTTGTCTAAGTCCTCTTTGAACAATGAATTCCTTCATGGGGCTCCCATTCACAAGAACAAACACATATGTGAATTGAAGACAACACCAATGCATCCTATCCACTTTGTACAAAATCTTATTCTATACAATATGTAAGCCAAGAAGTCTCATCTCACGAAATCATATGCCTTTTCGAAGTCAACCTTGAAAATAAGACATCTCTTATTCTTTGCCTTTGCCTCATGAACAACTTTATTTGCAACCAAAACCCCATATTCAAAACATTCCTTCCCCCCAAGAACTTCAATTGTCTACCATCAAGGATGCCTCCCATCACCCTTTGGAGTCTTTTTGCCAACACCTTTGCAATGATATTTTACAAGCAACCTATAAGGAAAATAGGTCTAAATTCCCCTAAGTCTTGTGGATTATCCTTCTTGAGAGTAAGCATGAGAAACGAAGCATCGGTTCCTCTTGGCAATCTTCCATGGCCATGGAACTCACTGATGGCCGTTATAACATTCACTTTAATCACATCCCAACATATTTTGATGAAGTTAAAGTTGAAGTCATTCGGTCCAGGCTTTTATCTCCCTCACAATCCCAAATCACATTCTTTGTCTCCTCCTTCGAAAAGATTTGAGTAAGCATGTTGTTGTCTTCATCATTAATGGACTTGAATTGCACCTCATCCAACAATACTTGCATGCTTCCTTGTTCTTTGAACCTCTTTTGGTAATACTCTCTTACTTCTTTTTTCACTCTTATTTGATCTTTACACCACTCCCCTTCCACCACCAAGCTTTTCATACTATTTCACCTTCTTCTCCAATTAATCATGTTGTGGAAGAACTTGGTATTTCCATAAGCCTCCTTGAGCCATTTAACTCTAGACATTTGACACAAAATTGATTCTTGCATTTTTTTATACCCTCCAAAACTCTTTTATCAATTCTTCTCTCTCACATGCCATCTCCAAAGAT